>NW_026652294.1:51712174-52004070 GCF_009828535.3 Hylobates moloch | reverse complement strand
GGTATATATATATTATATATACCTACTTACTATAGGTATATATATATATATATATATACCTACTTACTATAGGCATATATATATACATGGGGTACACAAAATGTTTTGATACAGGCATGCAATGTGAAATAAACACACCCTGGAGAATAGGGTATCTATCTCCTCAAAACATTTATCCTTTAAGCTACAAACAATCCAATTACATCTTTAAGTTATTTTACAATGTACAATTAAGTTATTATTGACTATAGTCACCCTATTGTGCTATATCAAATAATAGGTGACACAGCTGTTTATAAAGTTACCATTTATTAAGGATACATTATGTAACAGGTGCTTTGCATATACTATTTGAAATTCTGTCAACAATTCTGCTTCAAAATTATTTAAATTTTACAACTAAGGAAACTGAGTCCCCAGGAAATCATATTGATATCAGGTGTTAGAAGCCAGAATGCCAACTTAGGTCAGTCTCACTACACAATCTATGTTCTTTCCACCATATTATCACATTACATGTATTAAGTCCCACTCAATCCCTCCGCTGTGTCTTTGTCCTGCTCCTGATATCCCCACTTCTCCGGAAGCCCACTCCTTCGTGCAGTTTCATGTGTCCTCTGACAGGGATCTAGACTTGACCTGCCTCCCTTACGACCCATCTAACTTACCTGTCCAGCATTCTGTTCATTTTATATTTTAGTTCAAGGAAAGGACCCAAGATTCTCCATTTCAAATAAGATCTTAAGTATTTTTGATGCAGAGCCTTTTGATGTAGCTAGAAGGTTAACATAAATGAATAACCTAATTTTAACCTTCCTAGAATAATAGGAATCATTGCTAGTATGTTCTTATATTGAAAACATGCCAGGCAGATTCTCAATAGTACCATGTGGGATCTCATTTCTCACCAAATCATTTCACAGATGATGAAACTAAGTTTACCTAACTTATGGGAAGTCATAAAGTTAGTGACTAGCAATTCAGGCATTGCCCATGACTGCCTGGCTCCAAAAACTAAAGTGTGAAGAGCATTTTACTTTTAATTGTTGAGACACCAGTCAAAACTTGGTTGGGGACAAGTGTTGTTGGGGGGATAGAGATGCAAAGGATGAATTCTCAACTGCCTACTTGAGCCATGTTTACAGCCCACATAGTCAGCAGTTTGGGCAGTTTTCAAGTCAAGGTTTTGTCATGACTATCATGCAAGTTTTCATTTAGTTTTTTTTTTATTATACTTTAAGTTCTAGGGTAAATGTGAACAACATGCAGGTTTGTTACATATGTATGCATGTGCTGTGTTGGTTTGCCGCACCCATTAGAGCGTCATTTACATTAGGTATGCCTCCTAATGCTATCCCTCCCCCATCCCCCCACCCCACAACAGGCCCCGGTGTGTGATGTTCCCCGCCTTGTGTCCAAGTATTCTCATTGTTCAATTCCCACCTAGAGTGAGAACGTGCGGTGTTTGGTTTTCCGTCCTTGCGATAGTTTGCCCAGAGTGATGGTTTCCAGCTTCAGCCATGTCACTACAAAGGACATGAACTCATCCTTTTTTATGGCTGCGTAGTATTTACTTCTCCATCTCAACCATTAACTCAGGATTCCAAAATATACATTTTCAAAAATTGAGATACTCTTAAAAACCAACAAAAGAGCGAAGACCACCAAAAACTTATCACTCCAAACAGCTAGGGCACAGTTGAAAGAGGGCAGCGTGTTCCTGGAATGGTGGGAGGTTGTTAGACGAATGCTGAATGATGCGATCTCACAGAATCAGTCAAATTTGTTATTTTTTTCTTACAAGATTCTTTTTCTACCAGTAGGAAATCAGGAGATAGGGCAATAATAATAATAAAAAGGATCTTTGAGGCGGTTGAAAGATTTAGCTAGGGCTTTCTTTTTATAAGATGTGGCACCTAGTTGGGATAAACCTACAAAGATATTTTAATAGGTGACAGATTTTGTATTACAAATGTAGATTTAATGTAATAGAACAAAAGCAGACTTTGATTTGTAAAACCTGGGAATCTGCTCTTCACTCTACAACCATCTGCAGTAGGAATTGAGGCTTCATTTCTTCTCTGCCCCATCTCACAGGGTGGCAGAGAGCATCAAAGGGAATAAACTATCTGAGACTGCTTTGTAAACTCTAAAACACCATAAAAATGTAAGGGATTATATTGTTGTAATATATATAATAGACTCTTCCTAGCTAAGATCTGTCAGGAGTCAGGGAAGAATACCTGGAGCAGGGTGCAGGGAGAAAAACAGGGTTTTTATTAATTCATTTAGGCTTTGTTCCAGTTGAATTCTAGCTGTAGAACTAACTATGTTCTGTAATTATGATTCAGCAGTGCCAGAAACAAATATAGCTATCAAGTTCATCCACTTGCACAGAGAACAAATTAGTTCATAAAATGTAGTGGATTTTATCTCCAAATTGAAATTTTGGCCTAAGTCAGTAATAGACACTAAGTCATTTGAGTTTTTTTTTTCAGTGGAGCAATGTTAGTTAGCTGATGTTTTCAGAGAGAAAATAGCCACTAAGAGTAAGGTGATTTGGAGAAAAATATATGTCTATATTGTGTCCTAACAATAGTCTATTTATGATATTAAGATTTCAGCTGTTTTTAAAGACTATAGTTCTCTCTGGTCTTTGAGACCAGTAGTTCCATCAACTTTAGTTTTCATAAGACCCATCATGCCTTACATCCATATGTTTTTATATTTTACTTCAGGGCAAGTACCCAAGATTCTCTATTTCAAATAAAATCTGAAGTATTTTTGATGCAGGAGGCCTTCAGAATCATTGTTGGAGATAATAGATTTACAAGTTTAAATTAGGCTTCTGTCTAGACCAGGGCAAGGCAAGTAACAGAAATGAGTGATGCAAGCCTGTAGGTTGCGTGGTGAACAGGGAAAGTCATGCCTCTCCTTCGGGTTGCAGTAAGCACTTAGTGTAATTCAGGCTTCATGCCAAAGACATTAACATCCAGTTTACCAGGTGTTTCCTTATTTCTGAGTGCCAAAAGCCTGGATTTGCATGTGCATAAAATACGCCGATTTTTAGAATGTTGCCTCAATATTTTAAATACTGTGTGGATTAATCAACATGGCTACACTCATTCAGTGAGAGGCTGCTTTGATACCCCTATTCGAGGCTAGAATTCCTTGCAAGTTATAGAGTATGAGTCTTAGTCATGAGTGAATGAATGAATGACATGCTCTCTTCAAGACTGCTGACCTTATCATGCTTCTAAAGTGAAGATCTATCTTAACACTTGAAGTAATTAGAAATTATCACCTCTTTGCTTGCAGTGGAGCAAGCTGTCCAATAAGACAACTACACACTTGCTCATTGTGGACACGTCCTTTTCTCAACAGTAACATTTTATTTTGTTTCAGGTGTGGCTGTCTACCTATCTTTCATGGTGCAGCTCATTGCATTTTTAAAAGATGTTTTTTTCCAGGAGCTAATTGAGCTTTATCTATGTGAGTGAGCTAGAATCTGTCACTGACAGCCTGCAGAAGGCCATTTCTTCAATTGCTTGAAAGAACTAAAGAGTCAGACATGACAAACTGCAGCTCAGAATACCTGGCAGCAAGCCCATTAGTGCTGCTGTGCCAAGATGCACTAATAAATTACTTAGAGAACACAGACTCACTTTATTTCTGTCATGAAACTCGCCACCCTAAAACCAAGGGAAAAGATTTGATTTTTTTCTATCATAGTTTGTCAGGGCCTTTTGGAAACAGAATGCATTATTTATTTTTTGCAAAACATAATTGCTGGCAAACCCATTCCAGTCTATGAAAACAGCTTTCTTTTGTTTCTTCTATGATTTCTAGAGAAACAAACCTTAGGCTTTCTTTATATCTCTTACTCTCTGCCAAGAAGCAACTGTTAACATAGTAGCAACTGTAGCAAATAAAAAAATCAAACTGCGCATTTCTTTCCAATCCTGTTTTATAAACTGAGTCCTACTGTCTTAGCTTTTCTTGTAACCGAAGAGACAATTGACTTTTCCCTAAGGGGTAGAGCAAGAGTATCCATTTACCAGAATGTTCTAATCAATCGCTGATCAATCAAGAATAAGTAGTGGAAGGTGTCTGCCAGTATTCTCGGGATTTGCTCAATTTAGCTTGGATCAAATCCTTCCATAGGCAGAGAAGGCCAGATACGATTCTGGGTCTTATATTGCTGAGTCCCTCTCTAAATAATTTTCTGAACTCATTCTGCTGTCCTCATTCCAATTCCAACGGTCATTTCTGACTATATTGCCCAGTGCTGCCTCACAATTTTGGGAGATTTTTGTGTGTGTGGTCCTAGTTGGTGACACAGCCCTGGCCACTACCAAATCACTGTGGTCACTGGAAGGGAAGACTCTGTTGTCCAGCCAAGGTGAAGGAGGAGCCTTTTGAGGGACAACTCTGTCAGGGGAAGGGGTGGCTCCCTAAATGAAAAGTAGGTTGTTATTGCCACATGATAGGGGATGGGAGGCAAGTAATCAACAGCAATCAGTTTAAATCCATTAAATTAGTTTTTGCATCCAAAATGTGGATGTGATTTTCAGATACTCTGAAGTCCGGTCTAAAATAGGACTTTATACAAATGTTTTTGAGCAAGGGAAACCTTACAGGGATAAGGGCATGGATTCACAGGGGAGCTTTGGCACAAGGAAGATACTCATGTGGAGTTAAGACTTCTTACGACAATTGCAAACACAGCTTCACTATTATTTCCCCACATGCCAAAAATATTAACAAGCTGACAGAGATGGGTGGGCTACCGGAGGACTTGCACAGGAAACTCAATTTAAGCATCTTCCCCAGCCCATTCATCACAAGTCATTCATTTGATGTAGTCCTCCAAGAAAATCACCTTAACAACAAAAAAGGCAGCTGTTCAGCTGACAGCCTGAATCACAGGGACAGGAAGTGAAGATGAAGCAGTTTTTCTTCTCACCCACTTGGTCTGCTGACCGAGCCCTGTGGAGTCATGGAATTTGTGTCCACAACACAAGACTGGGCTATACTGAAGTTATTAGCAAGTGCAGTCTCTGTGTTTTGAGCTACTAGGGATTGAGACCAGGATGGAAAAAAAAAGGAAATGAGAAAACATCATTCTGGTATTCATATCTTTTAACAGACTCAAAGTTCAGAATATGTGCCCTTTATCATATATTTTCATCCTGTACAAGCTTTTTCAGATTACATTTGCTGAAGCTTTGAAGGAGAGATCAACCTACTTCCTAGGCAAGGTTACTCCCATACATTTCCAATAAAATAGAAATGTTCACTCCTTGCCACCTGGATTATCTTTTTCTTCACTTGGATGTCCCTCCCCTGGGAAATGTCTGCTTGCCCGTGCTGTGTGCATGTATGTGCATTGGCAGCTAAAAGGAATACAATCAGAACCTGGTATTCTATGTGTTTCCCTGGTCATCTCACTCTGTTCACAGCTTCTCCTTTCATCATCCATTATCAATTTTTCCTAAGTGACTTCCTCTAGATGCTGTAAGTCTCTTAACTATATCTTTCTAGTTGATTCACTTGCACTTTCAGCAGACATTTACTGTGTACTTTCTTTGCATCGGACTCAGGCTAGTTATTGAGAATAAACAATACATTGTTGAATTCAACCAACATGTATGTGCCAAGTCCATTTTCAATATGCTAGGGATCTCACAGTCTAACAGAAAAGAGAAGCAAACCAGAAGATATTTACAACAGTGAGGGAAAAGTGATGTTACATTAAGTAGAGCGTGTTTTGGAAGCACAGAATGGATGTGAAATCTGAGCAGACCCAGGGATATCCATGGAAAAGGATTTTATTTCTTTCACTTTGGCTGAGCCAAATTCATGTTACAGCTGTTTTTCAAGTATCTCTTATGAGTGGCATTGATTGTTTTATATTGGGATACTCTTGAGGGACAGCTATTTCTTGTTCTCAAGAAATCTGATCAACTGGTGTTCTCTACAACCTCACGTCCACCATCCTTCCATCCCCAGCAACATCAGCACCTGTGCTGAGGTCTGCTTCTCTGGGTCCCCCTCCCTATCACTTTCCAAGCTGACAGGGGAAGGCAGAGCACTCAAGAAAAAATAAAGAAACCAAATGACTCGGGTCGTTTTCAAAACTTTTGTTGAAATAAAATATGAAAAACATTAAAACCTCATTGCATCTGTCTCTTTGCTTAGGATTCATAGCTCATTCTGTGAACAACTTAACAATGAAATTTGTTCAACAGGTGAAATAGAAGATGGTGAAAATGTCAATCTGTTTTGAATCTGTTGAGTTTTGTTTTGAATACGGCTTCCCTTCCTCCTAAGGACTGAGCCATCACTGGAGAGAGCTCAGTGTTACTTATTCTTGTTCAATATCCATGTAGGCCAGTAACCTCAAAGCCACATGAGGGAACATGCACTTACAAATTGAATGTTTACATTCGGATTGTTTGGGAGCAATTTTAAAAGTCCATGGCATGTCATACTTGTCATTGTGTTGAGGTACATTTTGGAATCTGGAGCTTCTTAAGCCTGGAAATTCATTAATTAGTGAGTGAGGCTATCCAACAATTCAGTACCCATATAGAAGTTCTACTTTGTTGCAGTTTATTAGTGACCGTGTATAATATTTTTTGCTGTATATAGATTTTACTGAAGCAATTGTATGTAGTAATATTTCTAAGAAAATGAGAGATATACCAGCATCCAAGAATATATCTCGTCTAAATAATATGTCTTCTAAATATCCAATAATATAATACTCTATTGCATTATCCACATTATCCTGTTTCTCCTTGGCACTGGCACAGTGACCAGCACAAAGAAGACACATCATAATTGTTTATTAGATAATATTTAATGCAGCATCAGCTAGGAGTAGTTCCATGTGAGCTACTTATAATGCTAAGGCAATCTAAAGAAATGCACAAGACTTGCATAAATATTTTTCTACGTTTCCCATTTTATTTTTCTGTTTTCAAAGGCTTAAGAAGAATGCTTATCCATATACTTCCATTTTGAGGGTGTCGTATGATGTTATGCTGAACTCATGCAGCTTTCATATAAGGTGATATTTGGGAGACTAACCTCTTCCTTTCTGGGGCTTGTATAATCCTTTTGTAAGCATGTGCTGTTACAATGAACTTTAGTTCTCTGATCTTAAATATGGTATCCTCTGCCAACCCGGAAATTTAATGATAAATTTGGCATTTAAGCAACACTGTGGTAAATTTGCTAGAAAGAATATGGGCTCTGAAGCAGAGAGATACTTTGTAATTGTGGTGCATCCTCTTTCTACTTGTGCAATATCAGGACATTTAATGAACTGCTCTGAGATTTAGTTTCCTCACCTGTAAAAATGTGAATTGAAGTGAGTTGAATGGTGGGTACCAAAAAGGTATGTCCACATCCTAATTCCTGAAGGCTGTGAATCTTACCTTATAGGGAAAATAAATGATTATTACCTTCTGTGGCAAAAGATATAACTAATTTAAGGATCTTGAAAGGGGGAACTTATCCTGGATATTCTGAATGGTCCTACATGTAATTATACACGTCCTTATAGGAGAGACAGACACACAGAGGAGGAGACATACAGAAGAGAAGGAGTCAGTATCACCACAGAAGGAGAGATTGAAGTGATGTGGCCACCAGAAGCTGGAAAAGGCAAGGAACAAATTCTCCCTTTAGAGCCTTCAGAGAGAGTGTGGCCCTATAGACACCTTGATTTCAGACTTAGCCAGCACTATGAGGAATAAACTTCTGTTGTTTTAAGCCACAAAGTTTGCAGTCATTATTTTGGGCAGCCGCTAGGAATGAACACAGGCATAATAGCCACCTTGCAGAGTCAGTGTAAGGATCAACGAGAATGTAAGTTAGAAACCTCAAAGTGGGCACTCAGTAAATAGTAACTATTGTGATTATCATTATTTCCTAGCCAGGTTGTATACATGCAAATGTTAAAACCAAAATTTGACAGAATAGGCCTAATTTTTGCTTCCAAGAGACAAATAATCAACAAATGACCCCAACACACCTTCCCAACGACATCTCCTACAACATAACTTATAGTTAGGGTAACTACATATTCCAGTTTGTCAGGCTGTCTTGGTTTATTCTTGTTATCCTACTGTACTTACAGATCACTTTTACTTTCAAAGGGCCTGAGTTGGACAATAAATAATAAGGTAGGCCTGCCTGTACACCAAGTATGCTGGAATAATAGTTGCTAGCAATCTTTGCATGTGTACCATAAGTCTAGAATCATTCTAAACATTTAACTTGTATCAACTCATTTAATTGTCACAAAGCTTTATCCCCACTATGCCCAAGGATATACAGATAGTGAACAGTAAATTTGATGTTGCTTCTCAGACCAACCTGAATGGGTCAGAATCTAGACTACACTGCCACTTTATTACTTGACAATGCCCCCTAAAGTATCCACTCTCACACCTCTTTGAATTTACTAATCAGTTCTCAGCTGCAGTGCTAAGCCATTGCTATATTTAAATATATTGTGAGAAGCTCCATACACTATTTAACAATGGTACGAGTGTTGCATTTCCAAATTATTTTTTAAATAAATTAGAGCCAACTCAAGGTTATACACATAATAACATAGCACTCATTTACCTGAAATTTGAGAAATAAGAGAAAGAAGGGAGAAAGAGCTGCAGCGAGAATGGGTATGCCCATAGGAATATGTGGCACATGGAAGCACTACTGAATCCTGAACGTTTCAGTAGCATTAAAAATGCTAAGAGCTACATACTTTTCTCATCCTGTTGCCTTTGTTTGAAACATCTCCCTTCACAATCTCCTGTTGAACATCTACTATTTATTCAAGTCATAATTCATATGGCCATGAACACATCTCCAAACATCCATCAAAAACAAATGGTTCCCTCTTTGGAAAGCTCATCGTTAATAAATCAATTTTGCCTTGCATCGTACCATGCTATGTTCCATACTGATCTATACACTGGTCTGTCTCCCTAGCTTCTCTGTAGAAACCTGTGGGCAGGAACTGTATCTTTCCCTTTTCTGCAACCCAAGCACCGGTCACAGTTCTTTTCACAGAGAAGAGGCTCTCAGTCAGTCAGTTTGTAGGTAGAATTGTGTCTCCTTTCACCATGCACATTTCTTTGAACTAGGCTGCCATTCTGTAAATACTCTGCCCACCAACTGAACAGTCAGCATTCACTTGGTGAGAATATGTTGAATGCCCACTCTGTTCCAGGTAGGGAGCGAGAAGCTGAGAATACAGAAATGAGCATCACCACTGTCACTCCTCACTAGACAGAAAGGAGTCTAGCGATTGCTATAAGAGGTGGTGCTCATATTCAGTGTGTGAATTTGAAAGGATTTACCAAGACTAAGAGTGAAAGGGCATTCTAGCTAGCTCTAGGGTACTCAAAGTGTGATCCACACATCAACAGCATCAGCTTCACCTAGGAGCCTGTTAAAAATGCAGAAAGTCAAGCCTTACGCTACATATCTACTGAATCAGACATGCGTGGAATACATTGCCTGGGACCTGGAAAGCACTCAGAAAATGTTGCCTATCATTGGTACTACAATATGTGAGCTGGATTTTGAATAACTAGGGGGTGTTTTCCAGAAAGATAAAAAAAGGGAAAAAATCCTGGCGGTGGAAAGTACCTGTGCACAGGCAGGCAGATATAAAACATAGTGAACTGAGACTGGGGAAAGAATAAGGCATTTGCAGTAGTTGTATTGGATGGAGGTGACGACAGAAAGACTCTGGGGCACTAAGTAAGGGGAATTTGTCAAAAGGTCTTGAATGACATTCTCGATGCTTCCTTTTTATCTTGAGGATAATTGATATGTGTATACAAGAGAGTAATATAATATGAATTTACTAGAAAATATGGAAGATGGAATAAAGAGAGAAAACCTAAAAGCCGAGTGAACTATTAAGAGTGTGTGACTACAGTCTTGCCAAGAGATGATAGTTATGGCTGGGTTCAAGAGACTTTTCTGAATTAAAACTCCTAGGCTTCAGTGAGCAATTAGGTAACAGGATGACTGAGTTTCCTGTTTAGGATGACAAGAAGGATGATGGTGAAGCATTTTACCAGGTGCCTTAGTTAGGCTTAGAGAGCAGCTGCAATAACAGAAAAGTAATCACCACCCCAAAATAACAGGTGTTAAAACAGAGAAATGTGTTTCTCTCTCAAGAAGTCCAGAGCTAGGCAATCCAGGACTGATACAATGCCCTACGATGTTGGAACAGAAGGTCCTTTTGTCTATTAATTCTCCATGCAAAGACTCTCCTCTCAAGGTCACTTCATGGTCCAGGTTGCTGCACAAGCTCCAGCTCCAACCACCATCTCTTTATTCCAGCCATCAAGAAGGAAGAAATAGGTGAAGAAGGAAGAGTGCTTTCAATGGCTGTCATTTAAACAGCCATTTAAATGATGATATCTTCCTTTAAAGATAATAATAAGGAAGAAATGATATCTTCCTTCAAAGAAGGAAGAGTGCTTTCAATGGCTGTCATTTAAACAGCCATTTAAATGATATCAACTTGATACTTGAAAGTATCAAGTTGGCACATGATACTTTCACTTATTTCTTACTAGAAAAAATAAGCAAGGGGGACTTAAAAAGTAGATATTTGGGGGGTCGCCATTTTCCCAGTTAATAAAGATTCTGTTATAACGTTAGAAAGATACAGTAGAAACAAGTAGCAATTTCTGCCACCATCAAACAAGGAATGGAGAAGAGGAAGCAAGTTTTACGAAGGGAGCAAAAAATGTTGACATTAAGGTAGCTATGGCAACATTCAATGAGAAATACCTAGGAGGCAGTTGGACACATGTCTCTAGAATTTAGGATAGAGGTGTGAAGGCAGAGATAGAAAGTTTACATGTCTTTTCTCCTGCTCCCAGTTGCCCTGAAATAAGCCTTTGAGGTGGTATAAGTAGCCTATTTATTCCATCCATAGAAAAATTTGCTGGCATGAAAACAAACCCACAACAGAAATTATTGTGTTATGATTGTCAAAAATATAGAGTAATTCATAGGGTTTACAGGTAAGAACCTTCTCCCAGGACTGCTCAGTAGCTCTGCTACTGATGCCTATGGGCAGGTCATATTTTTCTTGTGTCAGGTTTTGGAGCCATTCTTCATTTTGCTTCATGGATTTTGAGGCTATGAACATTTGAAACCCCTTATAGCAACTTCTTTAAAACATACTTCATAACTTCATATCTCAGTGCTTATGATTTATCATGAATGACACTTATTTTCATGACTCTAAAATTATAGAATTTATTTTGAGAGTCAGACCCCTTTTTTGATTCTATGGTATTTGGAAATCATGGGTACTCTTACTCCTGCTCTGAAGTCTGAAACTCTTAGAACAAAGGTCTTTATTCTCCTCCAGCTGACCTTATATTCCCAAGGGACTACTCATTGTATTTCTATGAATAAGGGATTTAGGACCTGGAGATAATTCCATACACACTTTCCAGGAAGGAAAATGACTGACCTGCAGAGTTAACCAGCCACAAGTTAAAAGAGACATCTATAACTTGAGGAGGTCTAGAGAGTAACTCATGGTGAGAGGTCTAAAAATCAAGTCCATGTGGTACAGTGGGAGGAATCTTGAGAAGAGGGAAGCATAGTAGGATCACAAATATCAGACACATGGACAAGAAACACACTTACCTATAAAACCAAAGCAAAAGGAAGAAGTCACATAAAAACTGATTCAATCTAAAATGACACAGCATTCCCTATCAAAATTCTAACGACATTCTTCATAGATATAGGAAAAACAATCCTAAAATTTGTACGGAACCACAAAAGACCCTGGATAGCTAATGCAATCTTAAGTAAAAAGAATAAAGCTAGGGGTATAACACTACCTGAATTCAAAATATACTGCAGAGCTATAATAATCAAGACAGCATGGTACTGGCATAAAAAGAGACACTTAGACCAATGGAACAGAACAGACAGACCAGAAAATAAACCCTTACATTTACAGACAACTGAGTTCTGACAAAGATAATAAGAACACATAATGAGAAAAGGACAGTCTTCAATAAATTGTGCTGCAGAAACTGGATATCCACACACAGGAGACTGAAACTAGACCCTTATCTCACACCGTATGCAAAAATTAACTCAAAATGTATTAAAAACTGAAACATAAGACCTGAAACTATTAAACCACTAAAAATATAGGGAAATGCTTCATGACATTGATCTGGGCAATGATTATTTGGATATGACCCCAAAAGCATAGGCAACAAAAGCAAAAATAGATAAATAATATTACATCAAAATAAAAAGCATCTGCATAGCAAAGGAAACAACAGAGTGAAAAGCCAACCTATGGAATAGCAGGAAATGTTTGCAAACCACACATCTGAAAAGTGGTTAATATAAAAAAAAATAAGGAACTAAAACAACTCAATAGCAAGAAAACAATTTAACCAGATTAAAAATAGACAAAGCGCCGGGCGCGGTGGCTCACGCTTGTAATCCCAGCACTTTGGGAGGCTGAGGCGGGCGGATCACGAGGTCAGGAGATCGAGACCATGGTGAAACCCCGTCTCTACTAAAAAATACAAAAAATTAGCCGGGCGCGGTGGCGGGCGCCTGTAGTCCCAGCTACTCGGAGGCTGAGGCAGGAGAATGGCGTGAACCCGGGAGGCGGAGCTTGCAGTGAGCCGAGATTGCACCACTGCACTCCAGCCTGGGCGACAGAGCGAGACTCCGTCTCAAAAAAAAAAAAAAAAAAAAAAATAGACAAAGCACGTGAATAGATATTTCTCAAAAGAAGACATACAAATGGTGAACAGGTTTATGAAAAAATGATCAATATCACTAATCATCAGGGAAATGCAAATTAAAACCACAGTGAGATATCACCTCACACCTGTTAGGTTGGCTATTATCGAAAAGACAAATGGTAACAAGTGTTGGTGAGGATGTGGAGAAGAGGAAACCCTTGCACACTGTTGATGGGAATATAAATTAGCACAGCTATTATTGAAAATAGTACAGAGGTTCCTCAAAAAATTAAAAATAGAAATACCATATGATCCAGCAATCTCACTACTGGGTACATATCTACAATAATCAGTATGTCAAAAAGATAATGGCATTCCTATGTTTATTGCAGCATTATTCACAATCGTCAAGATAAAGAATCAACCCAAATGTTCAACAATGGATGAACAGTTAAAGAAAATGAGATATATATGCACAGTGGAATACTATTTACCACAAAAAAGAAGAAAATCTTGTCATTCACAACAACATGGATAAACCTTGAGGACATTACGTTAAATGAAATAAGCCAACCACGAAAAGACAAATATCATATGACCTCATTCACATTTGGAATATGAAAAATTTTATCTGAAAAACAGAGAGTAAAATGGTTGCTACCAGGAGCTGAGGTGTTGATGGAGGAGAGAGATGTTGATCAATGATACAAAATTTCAATTAGATAGGAGAAATAAGTTCAAGAGATCTATTGCACAACATGGTGACTATAGTTAATAGTGATATTTTGCTGCTATGGTTTGAATGTATCCCCCAAATTTCGTTTGGAAATTAATCTCCAAATTCATATGTCAATGGCATTTGGACGCTGGGTCTTTGGGAAGTAATTAGGTTAGATACAATTATAAGGGTGGGGCCCCCACGATGGGACTTGTGGCTTTATAAGACGAGGAAGAGAGACCTGAGCTGGTATACACTTTCCCTGTCACTGTGTGATACCCTCCACCATGTTATGATGCAAGAAGGCCCTCACCAGATGTTGCCACCTTGCACTTGGACTTCCAAGCCTCCAAAGCTCTAAGAAATAAATTTATTTTTTAAATAAATTACCCAATCTATAGTATCCTGTTATAGCAACAGAAAATGGACTACAAAAATTGCATTCTTAAAAAATTCTAAGTAGGTTGTAAGTGTTCTCACTGCAAAAACAATAACTATGTAAAGTAAAACATAGGTAAATTAGCTTGATGTAGGCATTCCTCAAAGTACATATGTTTTAAAACATCATGTTGTACACAATAAACATATACAAGTTTGTGAATTTAATAAAATAAATCACTAAGAAACTAAAATTAGACAGCTTTTCTAACACTTGAGAATAACCTACTGAAAAAAAATTAAGTCAAGTAGGAAAGAAGGCATTTCCAATGTAGTAAAGACTAGCTATGTCAATCAGTTTCCTATTTAACAATAAAACACCAGAGACATTTCCACTCGAAAACAAAACAGTGATGCTTATTGTTGCCACTGTCATCTGATGTTATTATGTAAATTCTAGGGATTAAAGTATAACAATTAAAAGAAATAAGATGTATAATCATTGGAAAGGAGGTGACAAAAAAGTCATTATTTGCAGATGGCATGATGTATATATGTACCTAGAAATGCCAAACAGATCAACTGAAAAGCTATTTAAACTAATATGAGTTTAGGAAGATAGACAAGTACAAAAAAAAGTAGAAAACCAATAGTTTGTCTACACATCAATAGAAATGAATCAGAATATATAATCAAAAAATATCCCAATAGTAATGGAATGACAAACATCAATTTCTAGTAATATACCTAACAAATTGCTGTGCTAAGTGCAATGGCACATAAGCAAAGTGAGCAGAATCCATCTGATCCCCCAAGTTCTCTTTATCCCATTGAGAGTCATGCTTGGGCTGGGTTGTGCTCCAGGAGAGGGTCCTGGCCCCACATTACTTTACTTACTTGTATAAGGGAGGAGGGACACAGGAGAACACCAACTGACTGTGCAATGATGTGAGCTATGTGTTCTTGGAAAGAGTCTTCTCAGAAAAGGGCATCAGGCTAAGGCATCCCCAGCTCAGCCAGGATCTTAAAAATCAGCACTATCTGTTTCAACCAGATAAATTGCTGTCCTGTTGAGCCAGCATAGGCCTGTTGATAGCTCATAACAAAGACACCAGAAACGAGAATGAGACCGCCTCCAAGGCCACACAGGAGATAAAACTTTTCTCCCTCCTCACTAGTAAATTGCAAAACCTCCATTAAGAAAAAGCAAAAAATTTCTGGGAAATATTAAAGAATATTTCAATAAATATCTTTATTCCACTTACTCATTAATTCACTGACAAATATTTTTTGAGAACCTAGCCTGCTGCCCACTGTCACAAATGCTAAGTAGACAATAGTCAACTCTCATGGAGCTTAAAATCTAGGGGGAAAGACAATAAAAATTAGCAAATAATGAATCTATAATTAAAATCATGGCAAACATTAGAAATCAAATAAATACAGGGCAGTGCTAAAGAATACCCCGGGGATGGGACTAGAACAGGCTAGTTTAAAAAAGACAGTAAGAAAAGGTAATGTTTACAGTGAGACTTGAAGTATCAGAAAAGACCACTTACACAAAGAGCGAAGAGAATAGTATTTCAAGAAGGAGAAACAATGTGAGCAAGAGCCCTGGGTTCAAAAGGAGCTAGAAGTGTTCCAGGAACAGAAAAGAGGCCAATATCATTAGAAACAGTGGGCAAACAGGATAATGGCGCAAAACGAAACTGGAGAGGGAAATGCGAATGGCTTTGGAAGACATATTAAGCAGTTTGGATTTTATTTGAAGTGCAATAGGAAGTCATTGACGGGCAATAGGCAAAACAGTTATATTATAAGCTTTATGGTTTTAAAAAAATTACTTTGGCTGCAGCATGCATGATGAGCCAGAGAAGGGAGAGTGGAAACAGGGAGATCGTTAAGAAAAATACTGACATAGCACAGGAGAAATGAGCATGGCTCAGACTAAAGTGGCAATGGAGATGGAGAGAAGACGACATATTTAGCTAATATATTGCAATCAAAAGGAATTCTTAGAGATTATATGTACAAATTGAAACAGGAAAAAAAAATCAAGGAAATCTTCCAGGTTTCTGGCTTAAACACAGGTCTTCGTGAAGTGGCAAAGCCTGGACAAAAAGAGTTTCGAGGAAGAGAGCTCAAGAGTTTAGTTTTGAACATAGTACATTTAAAATGATTGTGGGACATCTAAGAGGAGCTGTCAAGTAGGCAGTCAACCCTAAGAGCCTAAACTCTAAGAAGAGATTTAAGCTAAAGATATAAATAGAGCTGTCAGCACATCAATGGTTTAAGCCAGGAAAAGAATGAAATCAACCAGGATAGCAGTTCGAAACTGAGTCATAATATTTGCCATATCTGTGTAACACATCTATGTACTTTTTGTAGAAATCATTTTTCTAAAATGTCCACTTAAATACCCCCTTTAATGCCTTCCAAAGCAATATAACTGTGAAATTGCCTGTTTAATATGAAAGTTACATTCCAATTTAACATGAAGTATAATAAATATATAACCATTAAAGGAAAAATGTTTGCCCATATACCATCTAAAATCAGCTTTGACTCCTCTAGGAGAATGTATAACATCATTCAGGACATACTGACTAAAGGAGAAACATTGAGAGGATGTAAGAGCCTAGGAGTACTTAAATATTCAGACTTTGGGTGGAGGGAAAAACGAAAAACAAAAACCTGCAAAGACTGAGTAGCCAGAGAGAAAGGAGGTACACCAGAAAAGTTGGGGTATAGTGGGTGTCATGATGTGCCTGCCACCCAGAGTCCTATTCAGAAAGAAAGGACTTGCTCCCCTACCCCAACTTCTCACTGGGGACCTGCCTTCAGCTGGAGTTACCTGACTGCAGTCACATCCGCCTCCTCAGGGACAGCCACGTCCAGTGGTTGTTCAGGGGGTCTAAAGGCGCAGCCTCCTCACCACCACTCAGGACAACTCTGAAGGGCCTGTTCAGTTTCACGGAGTTGGCCAAAGTTTTTGTGGACATGCATCACAGCCCAACTTCGCCTTCTGTTCCTTTCTATTTCCTTCTCTTCCCCACAGGTATTGAATCCCAAGAGCACTCCCTCATCACTTCCTGTATGCTGATCTCTGTCGCAAAGTTGTCTTTCTGGGGAACTCATGCTGCATTATGTGGTATTTCAAAAGGAAAAAGGGAAGACTGTTTCAGGAAAAAAGAAAATACTGAAAAGTCAGGTAAGAAGTCATAACACTATTCTTGATGGGAGGCCTCAGTAATTGCAAATACGCAAATTTTCATCAACTTAATTTGGGTATTGTTTGGAAGAGAAAAACATCTAACTGAAAAAATAAACAAGTGAAAAACTTTTTTAAATCTTTGAAAAGAGAAAATAATAATAGAAGATCATCATTTCTCTAGAATCTAGATAGTAAAACAAACTGAAGAGTGACAACACGTCATAGAGTATACGGTTGATGACAGAATAAAAACAGTTCAAGAATAAATGTAAAACCCAAAATAGATTTAAATCAATATATAAAAATACATATACATAAGTAAGAGTAATTCAGGTAAAAAATGAAAGCTAAAGTTTTTCAGCAAATGAATTCATATTCTCAAGGGCCCAGGTGTTTGAGAGGAAAACAATTCAACAAACAGAAATTCATTATACCCACAGCAAATACAAAGAAAAGAGCATGGCATGCTATAAGACAAAAAAGATAGTTAGATCAAGAACCTACTAAATCATACAGAAGATTTCGGATTTTGTCCTAAAGGCAATGGGAAATCATCAAAGGCTGTGCTGTCCAATATGGTAGCCACTAAACCTGTGTGCCTGCATGGACTTCAAATATGGGTAGTCCACACTGAGAGATGCTCAAATATAAAGTATTTCATGGAAAATTTTATAAACAGTTTATATAAAAAAGTATGTAAAATATTGAATTAATAATTTTTATTGATTGTGTTGAAATCATAATATTTTAACTATATTGGGTTATATATAATATATTCTTAAAACAAATTTTACCTGTCTCTTTCCTTCTTTAATGTAGCTACTAGAAAGTTTTAAATTACATATATGGCTCCCGTTTATGCATATCATATTTCTATCGGACAGGATCAACATGAGCTCATCAAGCCAGGAAGTGACATGATTAATTTTGCATTTTAAAGATATCTCTCTGGCTTTAGTGTGTCTCCTCCAATTTCCCATTTATGTTCATGCTGGGTTTTGATCTTTTAACTTTCCTCTTCCCATCCTCTTACCGGCCCCATGCAACACCCTCCTCACCATCACATTATCCTCTTAGGTAAATATCTTGTTCTAATAAGTAACAGACCATTTGCATAGGATTTCTGGGGTGGGAGAATGTTGGGTTGTTTGTTTGTTTGTTTGTTTGTTTGTTTGTTTGTAGAATGTAAGATTGTATCCCTTCAGGGAAGAAAGGCAAGTATAGGGAAGTCTGGAAGACTGGAAGATATACAAGATAATATGTGATCTCACCTCAAGTTGATGAGTGCTACCTCCCTACATAGAAGATCATCCCTGCATGACCATCTTTCCATATCAGAGAACACCTCCTCAGCCCCCAAAGGGAACAATTCTCTACAGACTGCCCAATACTGAATCTGTTCTTTCCTCATCAGCATCCTACTTCTCTTCATCAAAAGTAACTGTGGCTCTGAGATAGCCTCTAGAGAGTATATGGAAGATGGCTGACTAGAAGCAGCTAGTGTGTGCTGCTCTCATGGAGAAAAGAAAAAGAGGCAAGTAAATAATAGATCTACAACTAGAACATCCAAGTGGACACACTGGGATTCATTAATGAATCAACTTGATCCACAAGGAATGGAGAGGAACTGGCCAGGATAACCACCCACCCAGGAGTGACATGGAGCCAGGGGAGGCTCCCCACTACCATGGGAAATTGTGAGTGAATGAGAGTCCCCAGGGACCCATACTTCTGCCATAGACCTTTAAAACCCTGGGCTCAAGAGATTCCCCAGTGAACCCACTCTATCAAGGCCTTCAGACTGACACAAAGAGCTGCATGGAATCTGAGCAGAGCTACTGCTCAGGCACAGCTGGAGTCTCTGAAGCCTTGGATAACTGGGCATCTTGGCATTACCAGCTGCAGCTCTGGCAATCAGAAAGGACAGGCTCCCTTGCATGCCCCTAGAAAAAGTGCAGAATCCACAGGGCTGAGCAGTGACAGACCATAGGTCTTGCTTCCACTGTACCTTGCAGGATAAGGTCCACTGGCTTGGGACTCCAGCCACTCTTTGCTGGGGCTCTCAGGCCAGTAGCTTCTTTGCACTTCCCTGGGACAGAGCTTTCAGAGGGAGAGGCAGGCCGCTGTTAGAGTAGGTAGTTAGGCAGACATGAGCAGGGCAGGAGAGGCACCATGACCAGGAATGCCAGGCAACCATCAGATGATGGTCGAGCAGTTGTCCAACTGTCACTCTAAAATAATAATTGGTTGCAGCTAGCGCCAAGGCAAGGCAGGCTTCCAATAACTACAAAACACCTGAAGTTTGTAATAAGCAGCTTCTCAATAAGATCTCAAAAGTTGAAAGAGTGGGCTCAAGCATGCACACTAAGGCAAAATGGTGGAGTTTAACTGGTATATGACTTTCCTCCAGGAAGGCTTGACTTGTAAGAGAGAAATACTTCAACTGAGCATGCATGCAACTTCAGTAAACACACTACACATAATAAGTTAGGATGGGGTGACCAGCCTTCTCTATATAAACACTTGGTCCAACAAATCTGTGGGCCCTACAAAAATCAGACACTACTTCCTCAAGCCTGTCTATAAAATCTGGTGCACTCCTCCACGGGCCAGAATTCCTATTCAAGTGCCCCTCTCTCTCAAAAGAGAGAACTGTTCTCCTTTCTCTTTCTTTTGCCTATAAATCTCTGCTCCTAAACTCACTCCTTGTGTGTGTCCATGTCCTTAATCTTCCTGCGCAAGATAATGAACTTTGGTTATTTACCCCAGTAAACAATGCTGTTTCAACAGCAGCTCCACATCTCTCCAGGGGCAGCCTCAAGAGACAAATGACAAACCTTCTGCCTCAACCACTACTACGGTCCCTTGTTGTGCTGCCTCCAAGCTGAGGAGGGAACATAAAGCCTGAGATCCCCCAGAGCTGTGATGTGCAGTCCACGAGTTCCAGGTCAAGATCTGCAGCCAGCACTCTAGTGAGAAAAAAGGCCACACTTTCAGAACACTGAGAAGGGTACACAGCTGCAATCATGAGGAAACACAGAGGAGCCACATGACTGAGTAAAAGCCTACCTACTGGCCATTACACTTAAGCACCATCTACTGGATCACAGTCCAAAACTTCAACACCAAAAATATTTTGCAAATATGCTCCCTTGTGAAACCAAGGACAAGAATTGTGCTACAGATAAAGATACTACACAAAGTCTCGGCTCTCTGAAAACTTCCAGAAAAGAAGGCTATTGACTGTACTCAATTTACAATGCAGTTAAAGGAAAACCAGCCCACACAGATTAGAAAGAACAAGCACAAAAACTTTGGCAACTCAAAAAACAGAGTGTCTTTTTTTTTTCCAAACAATTGCACTAGCTCCCCAGCAAGGGTTCTTAACTGGGCTGCAATGGCTGAAACGACAGAAATAGAATTCATAATATGGATAGGAATGCAGAACATTGAGATTCAGAAACATGTCAAAACCCAATCTAAGAAATCTAAGAATCATAATAAAACAATACAGTAGCTGACAGATGAAACAGCCATTATAAAAAAGAATCAAACTGATCTAATAGGGCTGAAAAAACACAATACAAGAATTTCATAATGTAATTGCAAATATTAACAGAAGAAGAGACCAAGCTGAGGAAAGAATTTCAGAGCTTGAAGATGGGTGCTCTGAAATAAATCAGTCAGACAAAAATAAAGAAAAAGGAAGAGACAAACCTCCAAGAAACATGGGATCATATAAGGAGACCAAATCTATGACACACGGATGTCCCTGAAAGAGACAGGGAGAAAGGAAGCAACATGAAAAACAAGCTTCAGGATATCGTCCATGAAAACTTCCCCAAATTCGCTAGAGAGGCCAATATTCAAATTAAGGAAATGCAGATAATTCCTGCAAGATATTACACAAGAATACATCCCCAAGACACATAATCATAAGATCCTCAAAGGTCCAAATGAGAGAAAAAATATTAAAAACAGCTGGAGAGAAGGGGCAGGTCGCCTACAAAGAGAAACCCATCAGGCTAACAGCAGACCTTTCAGCAGAAGCCCTAGAAACCAGAAGAGATTAGGGGTCTATATTCAGCAATCTTAGAGAAAAAATTTTCCAACTAATAATTTCATACCCAGACAAACTAAGCTTCATAAGTGAAGAAGAAATAAGATCCTTTTTAGACAAGAAAATGCTGAGGGAATTCATTACTACCAGACTTACCTTACAAGAGGTTCTGAAATAAGTGCTAAATATGAAAAGGAAAGACCATTACCAACCACTACAAAAACACACTTACATACATAGACCAGTGACACTATGAAACAACCACAAAAAAACCGCATAATAACCAGCTGACAACATGATGACAGGATCAAATCTGCACATATCAATACTAACATTGAATATAAATGGGCTAAATGCCACAATTAAAAGGCAAAGAGTGGCAAGCTGGATAAAGAAGCAGGACCCAATAGTATCCTGTCTTCAACCCCATCTCACATGCAATGACACCCATAGGCTCAAAATAAATGGATGGAGAAAAATCTACCAAGCAATGGAAAACAAAAAAAAAAAGGAAAGATTGCAATCCTAATTTCAGACAAAACAGATTTTAAACCAACAAAGATCAAAAAAGACAAAGAAGGGCATTATAAAATGGTAAATCATTCCATTTGACAAGAAGATCTAACTATCTAAACACATATGCACCCAACACAGAAACACCCAGATTCATAAAGCAAGTTCTTAGAGACCTACAAAGAGACTTAGACTACCACAGAATAATAGTGGGAGACTTTAACACTCCACTGATAGTAGACAGATCATCAAGGCAGAAAATTTAAAAAGATATTTAGAACCTGAACTCAGCACTGGATCAAATGGACCTGATAGACATCTACAGAACTCTCCACCAAAGAACAGAAAATACATTCTCATTGCCACATGGCACATACTCTAAAATTAACCACATAATCAGACATAAAACACTTCTCAGCAAGTGCAAAAGAACTGAAATCATAACAACCACTCTCAAACTAGGGCACAATAAAATTAGAAATCAAGACTAAGAAAATTACTCAAAATCATACAATTACATGGATACTGAATAACCTGCTCCTGGATGACTTTTGGATAAATAATGAAATTAAGTCATAAATCAATAAATTCTTTGAAACTAATGAGAACAAGATACAACATACTAGAATCTCTGGAACACAACTAAGGTAGGGTTAAGAGGGAAGTTTATAGCACTAAATGTCCACATCAAAAATCTAGAAAGGTCCCAGATTAACAACATAACAGCAAAAATACAAAAACTAGACAAGCAAGAGGAAATCAACCCCAAAGCTAGCAGAACACAAGAAATAACCAAAATCAGACTTGAACTGAAAGAAGTTAAAACACACCAAAAAAACACACAAAAGATCAATGAATCCAGGAGTTGTTTCTTTGAAACAATTATTAAGATAGATAAGCCGCTAGTTAGACTGAGAAAGGAAGAAGAGAGGTGATCCAAAGAAACACAAGTAGAAATAACAAAGGGATGTCACCATTGACCCCACAGAAATATAAAATTTAAAAAAACTATCAGAGACTACTGTGAACACCTCTATACACACAAACTAGAAAATATAGAAGAAATTGATAAACTCCTAGACACATACTTCCTCCCAGGAAGACTGAAACAGGAAGAAATTGAATCCCTGAACAAACTAATAATGAGTTCAGAAACTGAATCAGTAATTAAAAACCCACTAACCAAAAACAGCCCAGAATCATATGGATTCACAGCCTAATTCTACCAGATATATAAAGAGCTGGTATCATTCAGTGGTACCACTGAAACTACTCCAAAAAACTGAGAAGAAAAGACTCCTCCCTAACTTATTCTATGAGGCCAGCATCATCCCGATTACAAAACCTGGCAAAGACACAGCAAAAAAATAAAAGTAAAAGTTAAGGTCAATATGCTTCATGAACACCAATGCAAAAATTTTTAACAAAATATTAGCAAACCAAATCCAGCAGCATATTAAAAAAAAAAAAAGCTAATCCATCACAATCAAGGAGGCTTTATCCCTGGGATGCAAGGTTGGTTCAACATATGCAAATCAATAAATGTGATTCATCTCATGAACAAAACTAAAAACAAAAACCACATGATTATCTCAAAAGATGCACAAAAGGTTTTTGATAAAATTCAACATCTCTTCATGTTAAACACTCTCAATAAACTAGTCACTGAAGGAATATACTTCAAAATAATTGGAGCCATATATGAGAAACCCATAGCCAAAATCACGCTGAATGGAGAAAAGTTGTAAGCATTCCCCATGAAAAGCAGTACGAGACAAAGATGCCCACTGTCACCATTTCTATTCAATGCAGTATTGGAAGTCCTGGCCAGGGCAATCAGGCAAGAGAGAGAAATAAAAGACTTCTAAACAGGAAGAGAGGAAGTCAAACTATCCCTATTTGCTGATGATTCCATATATAGAAAACCCTATAGTCTCAACCCAAAAGCTCCTTGATGTGATGAACAATTTCAGTAAGGTTTCAGGATACAAAATCAATGTATAAAAATCACTAGCATTCTTACACATCAAAAACAGCCAAACTGAGAGCCAAGTCAGGAACATAATCCCATTCACAATTGTCACATTATAAAACATTGCTCAAAGAAATCAGAGATGATACAAACAAATGGAAAAACAGTCCATGCTCATGGATTGGAACAATCAATGTCATTAAAATGGCCATACTGCCCCAAGCAATTTATGGATTACATGCTATTCCTATCAAACTACCAATGACATTCTTCACAGAGCTAGAAAAAATATTTTAAAATTCATATGGAACCAAAAAAAGAGCCTGATTAGTGAAGGCAGTCCTAAGAAAAAAGAACAAAGCTGGAGGAAACACATTACCCGACTTCAAACTATACTATACAGCTACAGTAACCAAACGGCATTCTGCTGGTACAAAAAGAAACACACAGACCAATGAAACAGCATAGAAAGCCCAGAAATAAGACTGCACACCTAAAATCATCTTGATTTTCGACAAAGCCGACAAAAAAAGGCAATGAGGAAAGGACTCCCTATTCAATAAATGGTGCTAGGATAACTGGCTAGCCACATGTAAAAGATTGAAACTGGACCCTTTCCTTCCACCAGATACAAAAGTCAACTCATGATGGATCAAAGACTTAAATGTAAAGCCTAAAACTGTAACAATCCTGGAAAAGAACATAGGAAATACCATTCTGGATATAGGACCTTTAAAGATTTAATGATTTAATGATGAAGACACCAAAAGCAATCAACAAAAACAAAATTAGACAAATGGTATCTAATTAAACTAAAGAGCTTCTGCACAGCAAAAGAAACTATCAACTAAACAGACAGAATGGGAGAAAATAGTTGCAAACTATGCATCTGACAAAGGTCTAATATCAAGAATCTATAAGAAACTTAAATTTATAAGCAAAATCAACCCCATTAAAAAGTGAGCAAAGGGCATGAACAGAAACTTTTCAAAAGAAGACACATACAGGCAGCCAACAAGCATATGAAAAAACACTCAACATCACTAATCGTTAGAGAAATGCAAATCAAAACCACAATGAGATACCATCTCACACCAGTCAGCATGGCTATTACTAAAAAGTCAAAAAAATAACAGATGCTGGTAAGGTTGTGGAGAAAAGAGAATGCTTATACACTGCTGGTGGGAGTGTAAATTAGATCAGCCATTATGGTAAGCAATGTGGTGACTCCTCAAAGAACTTAAGATAAAATTACCACTCAACCCAGCCATCCCATTATTGGGTATACACCCAGAGGAATATAAATCATTCTACCATAAAAACACATACATGCATATGTTCATTGTAGCACTATTCACAATAGAAAAAATATGGAATCAACCTAAACGTCCATCAGTGGTAGACTGGCTAAAGAAAACCTGATACATATACACCATGGAATACTAGGCAGCCATAAAAAAGAATGAGATTGAGGCCTTTTCTGCAACATGGTTGGAGCTGGAGGCCATTATCCTAAGCAAACTAATGCAGGAACAGAACCCCAATACTGCATGTTCTCACTTTTAAGTGGGAGGTAAACAACAAGAACACCTGGATACTAGGAGTGGAACAACAGCCACTGGGACCTACTTGAGGGTATATGCTGGGAAGAGGGAGAGGATAGGAAAAAATACCTACAGGGTACTCTGTTATTACCTGGATGATGAAATAATCTGTCCACCAAACCCCCATGACACACAGTTTACCTTTGTAACAAAGCTGCATTTATACCCCTGAATCTAAAATAAAAGTTAAAAAAAGAAATAATAACATAAGAATAAATATTTATCAAATGAAAAAAAAGAAGCCTCTACTGCTTATTCCTACTAACCAAAGTGTCCTGAGGGAGGAGGTCTGTGGTATATCTATGGAAAGGCCTTTTCTCCAACAGCTTTGGGTATCCCCAAGAGTTAAATACAGAGAGATCAAGGGTAACTTCACTGACCTGATCTTTACCAGCTCTGGTCACAACTTTTCATTATAAGAATAAGCTTTTCAGGGATTCTGGGGGATTTGACACATGCTGGGAGTAGCCATGGAAGTTCAAATTTAACATCAAGTCTTAAGGATACCAGGTGAGATTTAGTCTCTCCTAGAGAAGGTTCACGGACTGAGTCATACAACGCATTTGATAATTGCTGAATCTGAATCTGTACTGCCTTCAAGGGCCCATTGCTATCAAATGGCGATGCTCGTTACTCAAAGGCTGGTGGCTGGAGGGAAGAATTCACAGCAAGGGATCTTCAAAGCCAGGCAAAAGACTAAAACTGCTTTTTCGAATTGGGGTGGCAAATTTAAAGGCCTACAGGCACCAGGCAGGAAATGTAAATGAAAGACGCAGGCCAACCCGAAAAATGTGAGAGCACATATGAAGTATTTATAAATGAGGCTGCTGCAATTCAGTCCATGAATCTTCCCATTTTTTTTTTTAATTGAGGTAGGGTTGCCAAATAAAAATTGATGTTTTGATATACACACACACTGTGAAATGATTACCACAATCAAGCTAATTAATATATCCATCATCACAGTTACCATTGTGTACATGTGTATGTTTGTGTGTGTGTATGTGTGTGTTGTGAAAATAGTTGAGATCTATTCCATTAGAAAATGTTAAGTATACATTATTAACTCAAATCACCATGCTGAACATTAGGTTTCCAGAACTTACTCATCTTCTTAATCGAAGTTTGCACCATTTGCTCAATGTCTCCCCTTTTCTTCCACCTCCCAGCCCCTAGTAACCACCATTCTACTCTCTGTTATTATGAGTTTGACTTTTTTCCTAGAGAAGCTGAATATAGAGAAAATGGTTTTATGTGAAATTGTTCATTCTTTTAAAGTTAGCAACTAATTAACTAAATACACAAACTAACATACATACACACTACTATGAAGGACGAACAAAACTCAACTGTGGGCTCGTATTTGACACTAACACATTCTCCACATACCTAGGGCAGACTAGCTAGTGGAGCTTAGCTTCGGATCAGTAATTTCAAACTTGTCTGTAATCTATGCCTGCCGCTGTGTGTTTATGTTTGCAGTGTTAAAAAGAATTAACCCGCCTGTTAGAATGGTGATCATTAAAAAGTCAGGAAACAACAGATGCTGGAGAGGATGTGAAGAAATAGGAAGGCTTTTACACTGTTGGTGGGAGTGTAAATTAGCTCAACAATCATGGAAGACAGTGTGGCGATTCCTCAAGGATTTAGAACTAGAAATAGCATTTGACCCAGCAATCCCACTACTGGGTATATACCCAAAGGATTATAAATCATTCTACTATAAAGACACATGCACACGTATGTTTATTGCAGCACTGTTCACAATAGAAAACACTTGGAACCAACCCAAATGCCCACCAATGATAGACTGGATAAAGAAAATGTGGCACATATACACCATGAAATACTATGCAGCTATAAAAAAGGATGAGTTCATGTCCTTTGCAGGGACACGGATGAAGCTAGAAACCATCATTCTCAGCAAACTACACAGGAACAGAAAACCAAACACCACATGTTCTCACTCATAAGTGGGAGTTGAACAATGAGAACACTCGGACACAGTGGGGGGGTGCATCACATACTGGGGCCTGTCGGGGGCTGGGGGGCTGGGGGAGGGATAGCATTCGGAGAAATACCTTATGTAGATGATGGGTTGACGGGTGCAGCAAACCACCGTGGCACGTGTATACCTATGTAAATCTGCACATTCTGCATATGTACCCCAGAACTTAAAGTATAATAATAATAAAAAAAGAATTAACCATATAAAATGCTAGCATCAGTTTCGCTTCTGAGATTAGAATCAAAAAGCTAAGTCAAGGTTGTTAACGAGAGCAAGAGGACCTCAAGCACGCAGGGTGGAAATCAAGGAACAACAATTAGCAGACAAAAAGGATGACAGAAAAAAAAATGTCTGGCAATAAACAAAGAATGTGCAGGACAGATAAAGAAATTAACTTATAAACATGTTATGCACTACGTCAGTTAGCCAATTGGGGTTGGCATTTATATTCCTGTAAATGGTTAAACTCTGTTGAGATCAACACACTGGGTTTGGCTAATTTGCACATGACACAACCAAAACCAAAAGTCTTATAAAAGAGAGCAGCTTGCTGTTTATCTCCCACACAATTCTCTAGAAGTGCTCTTCTGGGAGAGAGAAGAGAGAGAGACCCCAGCCTTGCACATCAAGACCGAGTTTCCTCTCATATAGCTTCATGGTTAGATGGCAAGGGGCAACCGTGCAGCATTCTGAAAACTTCAAAGCAATGAGAATAGAGGGCAGTGACCAAATCAGCAAGAAAGGATCCACTCACCAGGTGCCAGAGTGGAGCAAATACTGGATAGCTGGAGATCGAAAATTAATGAAGATACTTAGTTGCCTAGAAGAGCTTACATTCTAGTGGCAGGGTATTCATTTAAGGGAGAGAGAGACAGAAGAGACAGAAAGAGAGAGAGAGATTTTTATCTCCTACCTCATTCTTTCCCCCAGTTTCAACATCCCTCCTATCATAACAATCCCTGGCACTAGGCTTAGTCCTAGTTATATGTTTGTAATTTTCAAGCCCTGAAATTGGAATGATAGTTAATTTAGTATCTGCCTCCCTACCATGCCTCAGGAGGTTCAGATTCCATAAGGGCACAAAAATCTATATTTAAAATAAAAATCCCCTGAAGGGTTTCTTATGATCACCCTGGCGAGAGCAGCCTGGTTTTCACCCCTCACTTCATTCTCCATCCCAAAAGCCCTGACTACTTCTGCTAGTTATTGAAGAACCAGCCTCAGGGCCTGAAAATCATAACCACAGCCCTGACACAAAGCTCTGTTCACAAAGACTGTTCAAAGCCATGGAATTCTCTGGCCCTTTCATAATTGTAATAGATATTGAAATGAAGCACATTCTATTCTCTCCACAGGGAGAGCTTTTTTCTTTTTTCCCCTTCAGTTCAAAGACTTCTCCCGGTACCCTGATAGCATAATAATTTGCTTTTCTTTCCTATTTATGCATGCTTATAGACACAAACTCCGCTGTTTTTGTCCTATTTCAATAAAAATTGACACAAACTTTACAATGAATGGCTCTGATATAACTGATTGTTCTCCCGTTGAGTAATAATACTCATAAAAAGAAATGGAAGGCACAAGAAGATCAGAGAGTGGGCAGAAATTGGAATCAGAGAGGGAAACTGTTTAGCATTTATAACTTCCATAAACTTAACCTTGTATTTGTGTCAGCTACTTTATAGTTTTCCAATTTACTTTTTAATTGAGTCCTTTTTTTCAGCCATGTTTGGAAGATATAACTCTACGTCGTCTTTCAAAACTGTACCACTTTAGTTCAGTTCAATTGATCTGTCTTTATATTTATTATTCTTGGGCCCAACATATATCACTTTCCATTCGGCCAACTGAAAATGCAATTTACCATGCATCAAGCCACTTAGACAGCAGATCTGCATTAGTTAATATTCTATTTGGGGTGATCTTTCCTGTGTTTGCTGTTAGCCCTGATCATTGCCACTTACTATACTGTTTAAGTTATAAAAACAGAAAGAGTAACTCAAATGAACTGATTTACTTTCCTGACTATACAGTTTAATCATGTGAAGTGAAGCTATTGCTGAAGGCACATAAAATGTGTAATAATTGAACCAACTTTGGTTGCAGACTCTCTGAAAACCTCACAGAAATGTACAAATTGCCCTTCCATGCTTCCTTTTCATTGTGGTCTCCTGAAAAGACCCTGTAGCTGAATGATCAGAGACCTGGAGTCTGGTTCTGGCTCCGTGCCCCACACATTCTGTGACCTTTTTCTCTATCTTTGCTTTCTGTCTATTTCCTGGTTTTGGAATACCCACAAAATGCTTCCTGAAGCATTTCACAGTCGTTTTCTGGAAAGATGAGTCAGGAAAAATTGATTAATCAACAAGGAAGTAGATCAAGTGAACAACAGAAAGGGAAAGATATGGAGCCAAGCATAGGGAGTCTTAAAAATCTAAGAAAGGGTCCAGGCGCAGTGGCTCACACCTGTAATCCCAGCACTTTGGGAGGCCAAGACGGGCAGATCATCAGTTCAAGAGATCGAGACCATCCTAGCCAATGTGGTGAAACTCCGTCTCTACTAAAAATACAAAAATTAGCTGGGCATGGTGGCACGCACCTGTAGTCCCAGCTACTAGGGAGGCTGAGGCAGGAGCATCGCTTGAACCTGGGAGGTGGAGGTTGCAGTGAGCCGAGATCACGCCACTCCACTCCAGCCTGGCGAGAGAACGAGACCCAAAAAAAGAAAAACAAAAAAAAATCCAAGAAAGGGCAACTCAAGAAACTGCAGATGGGACCTGACAAAGAGGAGGTGGCTCAGTTTAGAGTGATAGGTACTTAGATCTATTTAAAGAGTAAAGACATTGTTGATCCTAGGTGTAATGTCCTTCATTTCCAGTGCACTTTCAGGACTGAATGAAAGTATAAACGGGAAGGCATTTTTCATTCAGTGTTGAGCTGGGTGCTGAGGATACACTGATGAGCAAGGCAGACACAATCCCTACCCTCTTGGTGCTCATAGCCAGAGACTTCTTAATATAAAGGACTATGGAGATGTAAGCTATTACTATTGTTGTTGGTGTCCTGTTGTTGAAATTGGATTAGTCCTGATCCTGCTGGAAAATACAAAATTCTTTTGAGGTTTTTAAATAAATGTTACTAAAATAGGTTTGTCACTGGGAAGGTGCCATTTGACCAGTCTCACAGTTTTCAAGGACTTTATGCAACCATTTATTCAGCTTCTAATTCTAATTCTAACCCACTCATTTAGAATGTACAGCTACTTGACCAGCATCTAATTCTTAATTTGTACACAAGTTAACGAAACATATTTAACATATACATATTTATCTGAAGACATCTCTGATTTCTGTTCATACTGGCAAAGTCCCATTTAGACTTGATTTCTTCCTATGTGCCATAGCACTTTCCATATGTATCTATTATAGAAATTATCTGAGTGTATTAACAATTTCTACTAGCTCCTTGGGGACAACAATTATGTCTCAATGATTTTTGTGACACTAGCACCAAATGCAACTACCAAGTACCTACCACACTACAAGCATTGTGGAAACCACTGGAGATATAGAGATGATCGGATGTTGACCTCCTTTTCAGGAGCTCGTATTCAAGTGGCACAGGTGTAATTGTAAACAAATAAATGCAATGTAATGTGTTGTAGGTTACATCAGTTAGCATGCTTTAGGCTGCAATTAACATAAAAACTGAGTCAAATTGACTTTAAAAATAAAGAAATTTCCCTGCTGTTTTTGTCTTTTTCTTCCATTCTTATATTCCTTTCATTTCTCATTCTGGGCAGAGATGCTGGCATCTGCAAAAGCCAAGTGGTGAGAGGCTGGGGAATGGAAGGGGCAGAAGGAAGAGATGACTGGAGTACTTGGAAGATTATGCAAACAAGTAAATAGATTGAGGATAATGAGAACCAGGTTTCTCATTATGTGTAAAAGGATTTTACAAGCATGGAAAAAGGGAAGGCTAAAAGCAACCTGGAAATATTAGACTGGGGCTTTAGGCATCAGTATGAACTTGTAGGCTTCCTAGTATATATATTCACCTAAATATAGAATTGGTTGTTGTTATAGGTGTGTGTATGTTGTGTATGTACATACATATATTTTCTAACTTTGTTCTCTGAGCGGGTCTCAATGCAGTGGCACCCTGGAAGCAATGACCACATTGGACATCCAGATGGTTGTTTCTAAATTCCACCCTGCGCTAGAGTCTGGTCATGAGGAAACATCAGACAGACCCAAATTAAGAGTCACCTTATAAAAAGAAAGACCTATATTCTTTAAGAGTGTTAAGGGTGTAGGAAACCTGAAAAGACTGTGGAACTGTTCCAAATTGAAGGAGACTAATAAGGCCTGACAACTAAATACAAACATGTTCTTGGATAGGATCCTGGACCAGAAAGGAACAAGAAGCATTACTGGAACAGTTGATGTGTACTAATTTGGACCTTAATAAGTGCCTCTGGTTTGCTATTTAAAGAATGTGAAACTATGAGATGACTAACTCAACTGTTTTTAGCATTTGCCAAAGCCTGGTTACAAAGCTTTTATTTTTTCCCCAAAACATTTTTGTTGACTTCATAAATATGAATAACCAACAAAAGATTTTTTTAACCAACACACTTGATTTCAGAAATATTACTCCTGAGAACACTACACCAAAAGTTTCATTTCTAATGACTATAACATGAGGTCACATTTATAGTAACACCCAAATCACAATTAGTTAGCAACTCCCTTCCCTGATACATTGGAACTCAAAATACCACACATTGCTCCATTACTTCTGAGTCTGTTCTGTTCTTCATGTTCCAGTTCTGCATCAGCCCCATGCTATGGCCTCTGGGATATGATCTGCTGCAGCTCCAGGACCACACACACCTTGGGAAATGAGATTGAGGAAGTTGCGTTGGTCACCCTATGTCACTCAAGCCCAAGTTTGGAAAGGACCCTCCCTTGATTCTCTACAGTATGACTGAGACCCAGCTTGAATTTTTTACAAAATATTGAAAGTTTAAGCATTAGAGTAGGAAATTACATTACATTTAGTAGTTTATTTCTGCTTTTACATGTGCTACTCTGAGAGCCAACAGGCTCTAGGCTTGCCCTCTGTGGCGCCTCCTAGAGTCACCCTGCCTAACTCCCTCCCAGCCCCCAAGAGGCTGACTCTACCTCATCTCACCACCATGTCCTCCATCATCCCTATAACCCAAAGTCCAGGACTGTATGCCCTGAAGCCCAGAGAGAAAGCTTGTCTCTCTCTCTCCAATCTTTGGCCTGATTCCTAGGTTTTCTTCTGTCTCTGGATCAGTCTCTTCCAGAACAGGAGAACTCACTATATGACCACAACAGAATAATCGCAAAATAACATACCCTGAAAACCTCAATAAATTCTAATTATTATATCCAAAATAATGTGTAGGACATTGTTATGGGCTGAATTGTGTCCCCTCAAAATTTTATATGATGTACCTCGGAATTTGACTGTATTTGGAGGTAGGGTCATTAAAGAGCAATTAAGTTAAAATGAAGTCATTAAGGTGGGCCTTAATCCAATGTGAGGGATTTATAAGAAAGGGAAACTTGAACATAGATGTGTACAGGGAGAATACAAATGCGGAGATACGGAGAGGAGACAGTCATCTACAAAAGCCAAGGAGAGAAGCCTGAAACATCTTTCCCTCACAGCCCTCAGATGGAACCAACTCTGCCAACACCTTGATCTTGAACTTTCAGCCTCCAGAATTGTGAGAAAATAAATTTCTGGGTTTTGTTTTTCTTTTTTCTTTTAGATGGAGTCTCGCTCTGTCGCCCAGGATGGAGTGCAGTGGCACGATCTCGGTTCACCGCAAGCTCCGCCTCTAGGGTTCACACCATTCTCCTGCCTCAGCCTCCGGAGTATCTGGGACTACAGGTGCCCACCACCACGCCCAGCTAATTTTTTTGTATTTTTAGTAGAGATGGGGTTTCAGCATGTTGGCCAGGATGGTCTTGATCTCTTGACCTTGTGATCCACCCGCCTCGGCCTCCCAAAGTGCTGGGATTACAGGCATGAGCCACCGTGCCCAGCCAATTTCTGTTGTTTAAATCACCAATCTGTGGTACGTTTTTACAGCAGCCCTAGAAAACTAATACAGACATTAAGTTTTAACTGTGTTGAGATAAGGCCACTTTCTTTTTGGTCTCTCCTCCATTGGTAGGTGGAAAATAGACCTGTGAAACTCAGTAGTTTCAGATTTTTTGCTAGTGACTACAAACAGGAAAATGAAAGATTTTTTAAAAAATAGTTCATAGGCACAGGACACTGTAAATCTAACATTTATATATACATAAAAATTATTTTCCTAACTCCCTTTCCCACCTCCACAAAGACATTAAAACCCAGCAAAGTCTCCAAGATGGATTGTTGGCTCAATAAAATAGCCATTTATATTTTCAGACAAAGCACTAGGCTTCTCAGCATAAAAAAATATATCGTACTATTTTCAGCGATTACCTGTACAAAAATGTAAAACATAACAAAGAAGTGACATGTCCCAAAGAACAATTCAAGACTCCATCTCTTAATGAAGAGGAAAACAGTATGAAACTTCAAAGTAACAGTTGTGCTTACTTTTCAATCCATCAAGAGTGAGCTTTATCCACGACACCCTTCTCTCATTCCGTGGTTTGTCATTCGTATCTAGATTATTGATGAATGAAATAAATGGAATGAAATGGAAAACCAAGGTGTTTATTTCATTTTCTACTAAGAGAGTGAAACTTCACATAATCGGAGTCCAGCTCTCCTGAGGACCAGCTCATCTCTCTCCACCTGAGTCTATCCTTTTTCCCTGTGTCTTCCCCTTATCTCAGTTTGCATCACTTCTATTTACCCAGTCACCAACATCTTTTCCATTTCTTCCCTCTAGCTTTCATCATTCTCCTTCCCTTCCCTGCTCCTGTGTGGCTGACACACCTCTGGTCTGAGTTGGAATGTTCCAGTTCATGAATCAAAATAACAGAAAAGTCATCAACACTCAGAGCATCAGTGTCCACATGTGGTAGGTGAATCAACGGTTGGCATAGGAGGTTATTTTAGGGAGTCCACAAAAGAATTTTTAAATTTTGAACAGACTTTTAAAATTCAAATGTACATTAGAAAAAAATATAAACTGGCACATCAAATCTTTAAATCCTGACACGAATGAAAAACTGAAGGAAAAATTTTGAGCCATAAGAGAATCTTTAAGGTGTCCTTGAAATCAAAACACATTAGATTTTATAAATCTAAGTGCCTTTTCTGACACATCCAACCACTGAAATAGTGCAGGTCTTATAAAGTCTCAGAGTGCCACGTACCTCCTCCCTTTATAGCATTTAGCGCAGTTACAATTTATTCTTTGTGTACCTGTTTATCAAGGGGCCATCTTCACTACCACACTGTTAGCTATGAAGACAGTCTCACTGCAGTTAGTCTACCACTGTATCCTTTGCTCTCAACACACCCTCTGGTAAATATTAGCATTCTTTAAGTGTTTGTAGAATAAATGTGTGAAGAAACAAATGGATAAATAAGGCTGGTCTGGATTAGATGATATACCCATCACTTTTCTAAGATTTCTGAGTGAAGAAAAAAGACATCATCTGATAATTTAACCAAAAATGAATCAAATACATAGTGTAGGTAAAATAACAATAGGTTCAGCATTACAAGATCACAGTTGGAACCTTAACTTTGACAATAAATTGTTTGGTGGCTTCTTTTTTATTATCACGTCATTCCACCTCTTGTGACCTTGTTTTCCTATGAGAAGAATGAGTGGATGCTTTCTAAGACATGTCCCAATTCTAGGTGCCAGGCAGTCAAGTCAACATAGCTCAAAAGAGTTTTCTTAAACCTCTATTTGCCTCCTTTTGTGTATGCATGTGTTCAGTGATTATTATTTGGGGTTAAAGCTTCAGTAAAAATTGTTATTATCAATGAAAAAGATGTGGAACTTCTGGCTAACCAAAGAATATTTAAAGCCCTGTGGATTCTGCAGTTGGAACATAAAATAGAGTAGTCTCTATGAAAAACAGTTTGGCCCTTCGTCAAAAGAGCTAAACATAGAATTGCCATATGACCTAGCAATTCCACTCTTACATGTATACTCAAAAGAATTGTTTTCAAGCAAAAACATAAACATTATTGTTCACAGTAGCACTATTCAAACTTTCTAAAAGGTAGAAACAATCCAACTGTGACTGGATGACTGGATAAACAAAATGTGGTTATAGCTGTACAATGGAATATTATTCTGTCATAAAAAGGAATAAAGTACTAATACATGCTGCAACATGACTACACCTCAAAAATGCTTTTTTAATTGACATAAAAGTATATGTATTGATCATGAACAAGATGATAGTTTAAAATATATATAACCGGGAAATGCTACATCTAGCTTATTAACATATGCAACACCTCACAAAGTCATCCTTTTTGTGGTGAGAACAACTAAAATCTACTCTCTAAGCATTTTTCAAGAATATGGTATATTATTATTCTCCATACTCGCCATGTTGTACAAAAGATATCTAGAACTTATTCCTCCTATCTAACCAAAATTCTGTGTTCTTTCACCAACATTGCCTCAATACCCCCTACCACTACCATTGCAGTCCCTGGTAACCATCATTCTACTCACTACTTTTATGAGATGAACTTTTTTAGATTCCACATATGAATGAGATCACATGGTATTTGTTTTTCTGTGCCTGGCTTATTTCACTTTAATATAATACCCTCAAGGTTCATCCATGTTGCTGCAAATGACAGGATTTCCTTATTTTTCATGGCTGAATAATATTCCATTATGTACGTATACCAAATTGTCTTTAAGTATTCATCCACTGATGGATACTTATGTTGATTCCATATCTTGGCTATTGTGAATAATATTGCAATGAACATGAGAATCAGATATCTCTTTGGCATGCTGATTTCACTTTCTTTAAATACGTATCCAGTGGTGGGATTGCTGGATCATATGGCAGTTCATTTTAAATTTTTTGAGGAACCATCATACTGTTTTCAATAATGACTGTACTGATTTACATTTCCATCAGTAGTGTACAAGTGTTCCAGAAAGTAGATTGATCTGTGGTTTCCAGAGGCTTGTGAAAAGGACAAAATGAGGAATAACTGTTTTAATGAATATAGGATTTCCTTTTGGGGTGATGAAAACATTTTAAAAGTAGATAGAAGTAAAGGTTGTACAGCATTGTAACTCACTAAATGCCACTGAATTGTATGATTTAGAATGGTTAGTTTTCTATCATATAAGTTTTACTTCATTTTTTAACATCCTATGGGTTCTATTTTTAAAAACTATAAACTATAATCTTCATTAAAAATAGTCTCGATATCAAATATAGGCCATTATAAATCTATGAAAGTTGATGGTAAGCATTTTAGGCAGGGATGAGTAATCTTTCACCCATGCCAGCAGCCTGCTGAGCTTTAAGATGTGTTCCTTGATATCATTTCATCTACCAAAATCAAAAATATTCAAGTCTACTACTAATAAATCCCGTCACGTACTTATACACATGAATTTACAAAACCCTTCCTGAGCTGAGTAATTCCAGCCAACTCTCATCCATGAATTACAAATGCCGTGTTAATAATAAGCCAGTCACAGAAGGACAAATACTGCATGATCCCACTTGTATAAAGCATCTAAAATAGTCAAATTCATAGATGCAGAGAGTAAGATGGTGTTGCCAGGGGCTGGGGGGAAGAGGAAATAGGGACTTGTTCAATGGGTACGAAGTTTCAGTTATGCAAAGTGAATGAGTTCTAGAGATCTGCTGTACAACATCGTGCCTATAGTTAACAATACTGTATTGTACACTGCAAAACAATGTTAAGAGGATAAATCTCTTGCTAAGTGTTCTTACCACAAAAAAGGAAGGAAGCATAAAGAAACTTTTGGAGGTGATGGATGTGTTTGTTATAAACTTGCAGCAAAGATTTCACAGGTGTATGTGTACTTACAAGCTCATCAAATTACATACATTAAATATGTACACTTCTTATACCAATTATACCTCTATAAAGCTGTTTTTAAAAACTAAGTTAAGGCTGGGTGCTGTGGCTCATGCCTGTAATCCCAGCACCTTGGGAGGCAGAGGCAGGCAGATCACGAGGTCAGGAGTTCCAGACCAGCCTGACCTACATGGTGAAACCCTGTTTCTACTAAAAATACAAAAATTAGCTGGGCATAGTGGTGCGTGCTTGTTAATCCCAGCTACTTGGGGGGCTGAGGCAGGAGAATTGCTTGAACCTGGGAGGTGGAGGTTGCGGTGAGCCAAGATCACACCACTGCACTCTAGCCTGGGAGATAGCGCCACTGCACTCCAGCCTGGATGACAGAGCAAGACTCCATCTCAAAAAAAAAAAGTAAGACCTAAAACCATAAAAATCCTAGAAGACAACCTGGGCAATACCATTCAGGACATAGGCATGAGCAAAGACTTCATGTCTAAAACACCAAAAGCAATGGCAACAAAAGCCAAATTGACAAATGGGATCTAATTAAACTAAAGAGCTTCGGCACAGCAAAGAAACTATCATCAGAGTGAACAGGCAACTGACAGAATAGGATAAAATTTTTGCAATCTATCCATCTGACAAACGGCTAATATCCAGAATCTACAAAGAACTTAAACACATTTAAAAGAAAAAAACAACCCCATCAAAAAGTGGGCAAAGGATATGAACAGACACTTCTAAAAAGAAGACGTTTATGCAGCCAACAAACATACGAAAAGATACTAATCATCACTGGTCATTAGAGAAATGCAAATCAAAACCACGATGAGATAACATCTCATGCCAGTTAGAATGGCAATATTTAAAAGTCAGGAAACAACAGATGCTGGAGAGGATGTGGAGAAACAGGACCACTTTTACACTGTTGGTGGGAGTGTAAATTAGTTCAACCATTGTGGAAGACAGTGTGGCAATTCCTCAAGGATCTAGAACTAGAAACACCATTTGACCCAGCAATCCCACTACTAGGTATATACCCAAAGGATTATAAATCATTCTACTATAAAGACACATGCACACGAATGTTTACTGTGGCATTATTCACAATAGCAAAGACTTGGAAACAACCCAGATGTCCATCAATGATAGACTGGATAAAGAAAATGTGGCACATATACACCATGGAATACTATGCAGCCATAAAAAAGGATGAGTTCATGTCCTTTGAAGGGACATGGATGAAGCTGGAAACCATCATTCTCAGCAAACTATCACAAGAACAGAAAACCAAACACCTCTTGTTCTCACTCATAAGTGGGAGTTGAACAATGAGAACACAGGGACACAGGGAGGGGAACATCACAGACCGGGGCCTGTCAGGGGGCGGGAAGTCAGGGAAGGGATAGCATTAAGAGAAATACCTAATGTAGGTAATGGGTTGATGGGTGCAGCAAACCACCATGTCACATGTATACCTATGTAACAAAACTGTACATTCTGCGTATGTACCCCAGAACTTAAAGTAAAATTTAAAATAAAAAATAATAATAAACTAAGTTAAAATGATCCAAAAAAACCCATCAGTGTCTTCTCAAACAATAAATAAATAATTCACAACTTCAAATTGGTCCCCTATTTCTCTAGCTGGACCCCCAAGAGGTCTGCATGCAGAGTTCTAAAAAAAGTACGTGTAGTTTATAAGCTCCAATTTTCGAAAAGTCCTATTTCTGACTATGAAAACCGTTGTGCTCAAAAATAGCAGTAAACACAGAGATGTTCCCATTTCTCCTCCCTTGACATTGCTACACAATTTTCCCAGGACCAGAGCTGCCACGATTTCCATGTGCCAAGCAACCACACAAGTGTGAAGAGATAGCATCCAAGCACAAGCTCACTACCAGCCTCTCAGACATCTACTCATGCCCTTCAAGATCAGTTGTGAGGACAAGCTTCACACTTTACAGAAACTGAAGTCACCATCCTCTTTTGAACTTGTTTTCTAAATGCTTCATAAAATGGCCAATTTGATGCTTAAGAATGTATCTTTGGAAGCAACACTGATATTGTGCCACATGACACATAATGTCACAATGTGGTACTTAACAGATCAGTTCACTGATGTACCAATTAAAGAATAGCAGCTATATTATACTTCATATTTTTCCTTTTGCTCCTCCCTCCCTTGCTTTTATTTTTTCTAATTATAAAAACAATGCAGATTCATGTAAAAAATTAGAGAAAACAAAAATTTAAAAAAGAAGAATCATCCATAGTCCCACAATTCAAAAAAAAAAACACTAGGATATTAACATTTTAACCACTAACTTCTAATTTATATCTAATGATTTAGAAAAGTTTTGATATACATTTTCCATTTTGCTGTCTTTCTCTGCAATTGAGACCTTAGATAATAAATCAAAAATATTTTCATTATCAGACACTAGAGTGTATGTCTCACAAACAATGCTCAATCCTCAATAAAAATTTTGAATAGTGCAGCCCCTTTTGAGAAAAACAGCCCTATCTTACAATCAGCTTTTTGCATGTCCCAATGTATATGTCACCTCCATAGGGAAACCTTTCTGACTCTTCAGATAAGGTTAGCCCTCCACTATGTACTCATGTAGTAGCATCCTGTGGTTTCTCTTCATAGCAACTATTACAATCAACCATGTGGATCATTATCTGCAGCAGTCCCCAACTAGAACATAGGCTCTCAGAAGGATGTCACCAAATCTGTCTTATGTCTTGCTATTGCCCCAATAATTGAGTTTTATTATATAAAATATTCTTAACTCATAGTTAAGGGATAAATGGATGAACCAAAAAACAAACCTTCTCAGGAACACAACATGGGACCATGACTAAGAAGTGGAAGCTAGTGTGGCAGTGTAATTGCATGAATAAGAGCTGAGTTTATACCAGGATGAGTTCTCTTTAATTCTCCTCAAATACCACAACCCTGAGGCAAGACCCCAGTCTAGCATAGAGACCCTGCTAAGGGAACTTACCTGTTGTCATACATGAATGACATGAAGACATATGATGTCATACATCTTCGGGGCAAGATGGAGTAAAGGAACTGGATTTACCCTTCCACATGCAACAATTTTAAAAAAATCACTTTCAGACATTGCAAATCAAATGGCAAAAGACAGTGATTCCTGAGATGGAGAAGTAAATAAGATGAGCCCTACAAATGTTATGCCTTACTGCCTGGAGAGTTTTCAGGCTGCAAGCACAGAAAGGGGAAAATCAGGCAAGAGGCAGTATGGATATTCTTCCTGAATTGAGAAGACGGAGCTGGTTGTCTGGAGAGGTCAAGACAACCAGTGTTCATAGGGCAGAGTGTCACAAAACAGATAACTGCACGGAGTGAACCCCAGAGGTCTGTAAAGGGTCCCCTTTGAGTCTTCAGCTGACTTCATGCAAGTGAAGAAACTACCTGAGACCACAGAAAGAACAACATGAAAGGATCAGAGGGAACAATCTATGGTGCTCACACAAGACTGACAATTGTTCCTGCTTAAGTGGGAAAGCCTCATCATTCTCAAGAATTGGGTGGCATATTCATAAGGGTAGTGCCTCCATAGCACGGAAAAATTATCCTAGTCTAAAGGCTGCTGATATTGTTTGGTTGTGTCCCCACCCAAATATCATCTTGAATTGTAGCTCCCAAAATCCCCATGTGTCATGGGAGGGACCTGGTGGAAGGTAATTGAATCATGGGGGCAGGTTTCTCCCATGCTGTTCTCATGATAGTGAATAAGTCTCATGAGATCTGATGGTTTTATAAAGGGCAATTTCCCCATACATGCCCTCTTGCCTGCCGCCATGTAAGACATGCCTTTGCTCCTCCTTTGCCTTCCACCAAGATTGTGAGGCCTCCCCAGCCATGTCAAACTGTGAGTCCATTAAACCTCCTTTTCTTTATAAATTACTCAGTCTCAGGTATGTCTTTATTAGCAGTGTGAGAATGGACTAATAGAAGCTGCTTTAGTCCCACCACACATAAAAGTGAACTGTTTCCAAGTAACTGCAAGTACCATAACAAAGTTCAATAATATGTATAGGAATATGAAAATATCCAGCATCCAAAAAGGTAGAATTCACAGTGTCTGGTATCCCATAAAAAATGATTAGGCATGAAAAGAAGCAGAAATATATGACCCATAATAAGGAGAGAGAGTAATGGGAGAGATAACATATGAGGAAGAAAACAAAAATTCCACGTGGAACATCTAACACTATAATGAAAGAGAAAGTATGGTATATATAACTAGAACAAACACTCAGAATCGCAAACCTGTGCCACCATTGACTAGGTAAATTTGACTCAAAAACCTATTTTTAAACCACTGCTTCTCTTCTGTTTACTTATGCTCTTATAAGGACTGAGAGACTTGAAGTGGGTGAACATAAAGAACTGCTTAAATAAAGGCAGCCCTAGATTTTCCATTTTGGATGGCCAAATCTTCTGCACATCTAAAACTGCTTCCACAAACTTAAGAATGCAAGAACAGACACCTCCCACCACTCTAAGGAAAGAGATTGATATTTTGAAAGGATTGCTATAATCTAATCACTGTTTGCCTCTGAAGCTTCCACCCATCTGTCCTGAACTTTGTGCCCTTTTTCTTTGCTAGCAGTTTTCATAACATGATTCAAAGAGGATGGATTGTTCATCAATTAAATGGCATATCACATTTCCCTAACATGTCATTAATTTCATAGATTTCTCAGTATCTTGTCATGACAAACCCAAATTTAGCAATATTATCAGACTGTGGCTCTACATTTCAAGATACTTGATGTTTGTGCCAATAACGGAAATTTATTGTTTCTTGAATTTAATGGACCCAGTGCCGCTGGTTCCTTCAGATTGTTTCAGCAGGGGCTAAACTTTCTGAAGTCAATAAACCATTTGCTGTCTTTAACATAAACTCCAACTGTTCTCTCTTAGGTTGCTCTCATGGACAAAATAACGCTCCTCACTTCCAGCAATTTGCTATTTGGAAAAGAAACATTCTTGGGATTTTACTCATTGAGCCATAAGAAGGCTCTGAAATGATCTTTAGTGTGATAAATGAATTACCAAAGTCATGCGTCCAAAAGTAAAAGCAAAATGACCAAAAATCTTCTTTAGATAAATAAAAGATGCCACACAAAGATTATTTTAGGCGGGGTGGGGTGGGGACAGACAGACCAGAGATTTTGGAAAAAGGAAACCATGCTTTTGATGCCTTAGCTGCTATCCAGCCCAGTGAAGAAGTCATTACAATCAGAGGTAGCAGCAGCAGAATAGAAGGGAAGGCAATACAGTGGAGGAGGGGATGGATGAAAAAAAGACTAAGATCAAAGGACAGATCGGTGAAGGAGTAAGTCAACCAAAGGCACAGGAGAGTTATGGGAAAGGCACCTATACCCATTCAAAATTACAGCATCAATGAGAGAGAACAAGGGAACAATCAATGTGTTAGGCAAAGTTATCTTTTGTGAATCTTCCACGGCCCTGAAGACTGACGCTGCCAATAGAGTCAATTAAGAGGACGAGACCCACAGCTTCTGCTATGATTCTGACAGATATCTTGAGAGAGTAGTCTTAGGACATCATTCTGACAACTGTCAGTTAGAAAATACCTAATTAGGAAAGCCATAAAATGGCTGAGAGCCATAAAAAAGCAATTAAAGAACAAATACGGATTATTGAAAGAGTCAAGGTGAAGACAAAAACAAATCCTAGCATCTGTTAAATAAACAAAAGGAGCAAAGAAACCAGAACTCAGGCGTGTGTATGCACACACACACACACAAACATACACATGCACATGCGTGCACACACACACCCCCACAAGCCCCTCACTATGCTAGGTAGATGGTCCTCAAACTGTAGCCATATTTGACTGCTAAAATTGGCATTTCATACAGGATTTTTTTTTTTTTTTTTTGACCCCCCGGCTAATTTTTGTATTTTTAGGAACAGGTTCACTGTGTTACCAGATGGCTGATGGCCTCGAACTGCCCCCGGCCTCCATGAGCCACCGCGCCCGGCCAGGATTTTTAAAAATCTTACATGGAAAGGAAATAATGAAGTTTAATAGCCCCCTACTCTGACTTGAAGACAAGAATTAAAGCATATGTAGAGGTCACAACTCAATGTAATCAAAAGAGGGAAAAAGGTCGTAAAAATAGGAAACAAAAAATTGGCCGGGCACAGCGGCTCATGCCTGTAATCCCAGCACTTTGGGAGGCCAAGGTGGGTGGATCACTTGAAGTCAGGAGTCCGAGACCAGCCTGGCCAACATGGTGAAACCCCATCTATACTAAAAATACAAAAATTAGCTGGCCATGGTGGCAGGTGCCTGTAATCCCAGCTACTCAAGAGACTGAGGCAGGAGAATCTCTTGAACCCAGGAGGCAGAGGTTGCAGTGAGCCAAGATCACACCACTGCACTCCAGCCTGGGTGACAGAGAGAGACTCCATCTCAAACAACAAAAAAAAATTATTTCTCACACATTATTATCATTTCTTTCACTAGACTGTAAGCTTCAGATGGTAGAGACTGTGTTTGTTTTGCTAATCACCAAATGTATAGTGCCTAGTACAATGCCTGATAAATAGCAGATAGTCAATAAATATTTATTAAATAAACTTAAAAGGATATAATGCTACAGTGAAACAGAACAATGAAACAACAGCCTAGATCCTCAAGGTAGATGTGAAATTGGTTTGGCTTTGAGTGACTGAAAAGTCCAAAATACAAGTGTCTTAGATAGAATTTTATTATCTCATTCACATTAAAAAATCTGAAAGTAGGTAATTCTGAGGCTGGTACTGCAGTTCCACAAAGTGATCAGGGATCACTTCAACACTCTCCTCTGCTATCCCTATGTCTGGTCCTTACCCTCAAGATCTGAAATAGCTGTGAGAGTTCCAGCTACCACACCTTTATTCCAGGGAGAGGAAGAAAAATAGAAATAAAGGCCAAGAAGGGAAGATCACCTTTATTTGATGCCTTACACAATACTTTCAATTACACTAATCAGTCAAAATTCAGTCATATGGTCACACTGAACTACAAAGTGAGGCTAGGAAATTGAGTCTATTAGCTGGAAAGCGATGTTTGCAGTTTAAAATCTATAATCTCTCATTAAGAAAAATAAGGATAAGAGATTGAGCAGTTTCTGCCATAATTTGCATATCAATTAAAATCTTCTCTAGAATGTAGGAAGAAAAGATAGAAACTACTAGGCATTAACACCATTTCTCTTTTGTTCAATATTTTTAGAAGAATCAACAAATTCTCTTGAAATTCTTAAGAACTAGCATACCCCTCAGCTAAGAAAAAGTAGAAAGAAAGAACTAAATGTTTTTCTCCTTTGCTCCATTTGAAAAAAGAATTCTGAGCAAAGACTGCTTGATCTCAAGGAGTTGGCCATCTCCATGATTTTGTTTCCCAGCAACCTAGAGATCTTTCAATTGGATGGAGGCTGTAAATAAACCATTCTATGATTCCATCAGCCTTCGACCATCCACCACCCAACACCTGCCTCCTCCAAATGACTCAACCTTCCCTTAACTCCTGCCCACAGTGCAAGATGTTTATTCACTAATTAAAGAAGGGGAGTTGTGGGGGAAAGATTAGATTGGTCCAAAAGTTATTGCAGTCTTTGCCATTGAAAGTAATAGCAAAAACCGCAATTACTTTTGGTATGAAAGTACCAACCTAATACTTCCACCCCACAATACATGGGAGTCCTTGAATACCATATTTACTTTTGACTAGCAAAGAACCAAAAATTTTCTAAATTGAACTAGGAAAAAAATCATGATAACAGATTCCAACTATTCTATGTTTGTTCATTCATTCATGCAGGATTTTAGCTAATGGCATTAAATTAACTGTTTCCTAGAAAATAAAACCACTACAAAGAAACATCATTGAGGCCATACCTTGAGTGTGAAGGTTTTCATTAATATCTGAGGGCTATTTGAAATGTGAAGTCATGAATCAAAGAGAAGTGAAAGGACTTTTTTAAAAAAGCTGATCAGAGACACTGTCTTTGAATCTTTGCCTGGTGACTGGGATAGGAGGGTAAAGATTTTAAAGTTTCTCAAACCCCTCCTCTTCCTCAGCCTAGTTCTAAGGGGAAAACAGAATTCCTAGGCAGCTTAGCATGAAACAATCACATTTCTTTTTTTTCCCTGCTGTAAAGATTGTAAAGCCATAAGAGATTAACAAAACTCTCTACTCAGATTAAAGATCAAAACTTGATACCCTAAAGACGAGGGTGTGTGGAGTGGGATGTGAAGAACAATGTATTTCCTAATTTGGGAATATATCAACTGAGAGGGTTAGGATGGAATGCCAGGGTCTTAAAAATTCAATCCTAGTGGGTCCCATTCAGAGATAATATTCAATATACTTAGCAAATGGTATTGCACAGGCAGCTGCCCATCAGAAATAGCACCGGCCAGGGCACTAGCTCAGGGACCTAGCGGCTCCCTGCTAAGCCATGCATTAACTCTTTGGTTTCCAGATTATAAGCAGGGTGGCAGAACAGTGAAAAACATCAAGTCATCAGATATTTACCACCACGCAGTATTTTAGCAATTCATACAGCTGTCCTGGAGCATACCAGCTGCATGTTAGCCCCAGTCTGACCCTTCCAGGCACTAATGATTAGGCAGGCTCATGACTATTATGCCACCAGCCTTGGTTTCCAACATCATCCAATTTCAGACAATCACTTAGCTCTTGCCACTTTATACCAAGGGCCATCCAATCCCAGAGAAAGCATTCAGGAAGACACAAATCCTCTTCCTAGACTATTCACCATAGTCACACTAGAAACATCAGATGGGGAACAGGAGTTTTGATTTAGCCTTTGGCATTCCCATATTCACTCAAGAGTAAACAGAAATATGAAGCAATAGGATTTGAAAGGAAACTCAGAAAATGGAAATGTTTAATACTACTTTAATCATGTCCTTCTCTGACTACACCTTGGTCTCCTCTGGACAGGTAAATTAGATTGGAATATGTTCTACATCTTCAAGCTGCACATTTAAATCAGTATCACTTTAATTCCTACTTGTGAATCTGTGTGAATAAGACTATAAAATTATTAAGAGGGAAAAACACTTAACAAAAAAGAAAGGCTCACTGGCGACACCAATCACAATGACCAGGATATAGGGGCTTGTTTAATTATTATCAGAAAAAGCAGATTCTCTTTAATAGTGTTTCATATTTCATGCTTTCCAATACACAGAAAATCCTTCTCCTTTTTTTATATGGGTTTTCATTTTTAATAAAAGTCTTATTTGAAGATCTTAGAAAAGCAGAACAGCTGAAGAAATGTAGTTTTACTTCCTGTTTGATTATTAATCGGTCTATTATTGAGTCCCTTATTTGCTCTTCTATTCCTCATGTTACCCCCTTTTCTTTGTCATAAATACCCCTTTTTGCTGAATGAGTTTCTGTTCACCCATCTTTTTAAATTAAGTTTATCCTCACTCATATAAAATTCACACACTTACATGAAATTCACTAAAGTGTTTAGTGAATTTAGAAAATGTTTTAAAAAGTCAAATACACAGAGATAGAAAATAAAACTCTAGTTAATGGGGTAGGAGGAGGAAATGTGAAGATGTGGGTGAGAGCACACAAAGTAACAAATAAGTAAGATGAACAAGTCTAAAGACCTAATGTACAACACGAGGACTATAGTTAATAAAACGTATTGTATTCTGGAGTTTGGCTAAATGAGTAAATTTTAGTTGCTCCTGCAACACAAAAAACAAATGGGTAACTATGTGACGTGGTGGATATGTTAATTTGCTTCACTGTAGTAAGCATTTTACTATCTACATGTATCCCTTACCATCATGTTGTATACTTGAAATATGCATAATAAAATTTATTTTTAAAGTGTACAATTCAGTGACATTTAGTGCATTTACTATGTGATACAAACATCACCACTATCTAACTCCAAAACATTTTTGTAACCCCACAAAAAAACCCTGTGCCCATTAAGCAACCATTCTCTGTTTCCTCCCTCCCTCTCAGGCCCTAGAAACCACTAATCTGCTTTTTACCTCTATAGATTTGCCTATTCTGGATATTTCATGTAAATGAGCTTGATCAAGATGTGGCTTTATGTGTCTAGCTTCTTTCACTTAGCATGTTTCCAAGGTCCATCCATATAGAAGTGCCTTTTATGACTGAGTTATATTCTATTGTATGGATATACCATCGTTTCTTTATTTATCAGTTGCTGGACATTTGGGTTGCTTTTGGATGTTACTAATAATGGTATTATGAACACTCATGTAGGTGTTTTTGTTTGGACACCTGTCTTCAGTTCTCTTGTATATATCTAGAAGTGGAATTGCTAGATCGTATGACAACTCTATTTTTAATTTTTGAGGAACTGCCAAACTATTTTCTGCAGCTGCTATACCATTTCACATTCACACCAGCAACATACAAGGGTTTCAACTTCTCAACATCCTCACCAACACTTATATTCCATTTTTTGTATTACAGCCATCCTAGTAGGTATGAGGGGGAACTCACTGTAGTTTGATTTACATTTCTCCAATGGCTAATGATACTGATCAACTTTTCATGTACTTCGTATACTTTCTTTGGAGAAATGTTTACTCAAATCTATTGCCCTTTTTTTTTTTAATTTGGTCGTTTGCCTTTTTATTGTTGAGCTGTACTTTCCGATCATTTTAAGTTGAAATGTTTCGCACTGGCTTTTCAAACAAATGACAAAGTTGCAAAATGGACAAAGTGATAAAATAAAGCAAACCTAGACCACTTGCCACACCCACTAAACAAACACATACAGTAACTTTAGTTTTAGATTTTTGAGTTTCAATATTCCCAGCAAGACAACAGATAGGTAAGGTATTGCTAGATTAAGTGAATTTTTTTTCAAATTGACAGAAAAGAAAATAATATATTCATGTACATGTTTACTCAACAAATATTTATTGATGATGCTGCTAGGCATTAGGACGATTGAAAACATTGGTGGAACAGTGTTGGTCTTTATATTGTCCATCCATCCAGGACGATGCATTATAAATGACGTTTTTATATGAAAAACATCTGAGGAAAAGTAATTGTGGAAAATCTTAGTTTCAATTTACTCAGAGTTTAGGGGAAAAAAAAGAACTTTCTAAACAGCCTAGAGATAGATAATCCATTTTACCTACCCTCAGAAAAGATACTATGTTAAAGAGGAACAGTGTCTCCCTCACCATACGCAGGGATATAGCACCCAAACTCATCAATACGATGCCTTTGAATAGGTAGGTATTAATAAAGAGGTAGCAAATGTGTATTGTTCCTTTGGATTACTAAGAATAGCAAAAAGAGGAGCTTGTGGAAACCTGGAGTATCAACAAAATTTTGAACTCAGATGAAAAAAATATGATTCCAAGTTGGCATTTTTGAATGAAAGACTGAAGAAGAAATCTATAAATTAAAGTATGAATTTTAGACAGGAAAAAACTATGTATTCTAATTCTCAATGCCTGCATCTGTTTAAAACCGAGACATTGAACTACTGAAGTATACCAATGTTTGGGACTTCATAAACAAGATGTAGACTATAAACATAAAAATAGTATGGGGTGGGCACTATGGCTCACACCTGTAATCCCAGTGCTTCGGTAGGCAGTGGCAGGAGGATTACTTGAGACCAAGAGTTTCAGACCAGTGAGATCCTGTTTCTACAAAAAAAAAAAAATTATAATTACCTTGATGTGGTGGCATTCACCTGTAGTCCCAGCTACTAGGGAGGATGAGGCGGGCAGATCACTTGAGTCCAGGAGTTCAAGATTGCTGGTGAGCTATAATTGCACCACTGCATTCCAGCCTGGGCAGCAGATCCAGACCTTGTCTCTAAAAAACAATAATAATAAAATTAAATTTTAATTTTAAATTAAAATTAGTATGGAGTAGTGATACAGAACATAGGCTTTGAAATCAGACAGACCTGAATTTGAGAATCGACTTTGCCTTTTACAAAGTATGTCACTCAACGAATATTATTTATAGTTCCTAACTCTTGATTTCTTCAATTGTAAACTAAGAATTAAAGTATCTGTCTCATTCATTTGTTAATGCTTAGCACAATGCCTGTAATACATCGATAATTACTATAATTGTTTTGGAATATGATATAAATGGTGAATAGAGATAGAAGAATGAGTAAATAGAAAGGAAAGGAAACTGAACAAATTTTTATTTAAAAATGGATTTGTTACAGATACAAACTCCATTTTCCAGGAAGAAAAGATAATTTGTATAATTGCTACTCTCCGTCATTTTTATAACCATTTATTCAGAATAATAGTTGTATAATCTCAACATTGACTCAAATGCAAACTCATTTACCTTGTTCAAGAATTATTAACTCAGCCAACTTTGGCCCATGACATTCCTAATTATACATGTTTAGTTAAAATATTTCAAAAATATAAGTGTAGTTTTTATTTTTTATTAATTCTGTGATATATGATTTATATCAAGGTACTAATGGGAAACTGCAACCAGAGTTTCACGGGCTAAAGAATCAGCTCTATAGAACATTGTAGTGGGCTGAATGGTGGATTTTAGGAGCTGATCATAATCCTGAAGGACACAATTACCAAACACCATAATCTCAAATGTCAAATGCCTGAAAGATCAAAAATTCAAAATTATAATTCTGGAAAAAATAATTTTAAAATTCTTTAAAAGATATTTGTGTTTTAAAGATTTATTCAAAAAACATGTAAAAACATGACAAAACACTTCATAGATCACTTTATGCAATAAAATAGTCAATAATAACATACATATTTTTGCAACCATAAACACTCAGGTATACCAATGGCAGTCACATGGGTATGACGGTTATAAGCAGATGAACTGTATTCATAAAGAAATGAGTCAAAAATTGAAATGTATAAACGCATATTACTATGGTTGGTAATGTGTGCACCTAGCTTTATAGCTGCAGTCATCTGAAATACCCAACCCAAGACTAACGACCCAAGTCTTTTCATCAGATGGAGGAAAAATTGTGATGAATCACCGCCATATATGCAGTTGTCTGAAGAACTAAGATTTTGAGAAATTATATCTTACACAAATGCAGTCGTATGGACATATCTTCATTTATTGAGGATGTTCCAAAGTTTTTACATACATGCACAAAGCTTACAAAGTCACATTGTGATAAAGCACTTTCATGAAGTCAAATTTGCAAAAAAAAAAAATGCATAAAACAAATTAGAACTCTCTAAAAGTCCTTACATAATTTATATTTCCGGTATTGGAAATAATGCAAGATAAAATATGTAGCATAGCAAATTGTAAGAGATCGTTTTGACAATTTAAAATAGGGAGAAAAAGAAAAGGAAAAACTAAAAAGAAAATCTGACATATGAAATAGTGTATTACAGGGAAAGATTAAGGGCATTTGCATGGAAATAGTTCACTAAGAGCTGGCCAAATTTCATGATCATTAAATATACTTTGAAGTCTTGCATCACAATGAATAGCTGCTTTTTTTTTTTTTAGGATTTGGCCTTCCTCAGAGAATATTCATTTTTTACACGGTGCTGCACTTTTCGAAATTCTTCTATGATTCCATATACACCAAAACAAGCATTCCCTATTAAATCTTCCTGCCTTCAGTGCCATGCTTCCATGTTGTTTTGGGTATGTAGAAATCCATTCTACATGCATTTATACATAGACCATAAATTTGGCAGAAATAATACAATGATCAAACAGTAACATCATTGCATAAGTGTCTTCTTATCCTACCATGCATATAATTATTTTTGAACCAGTCAGTGTCTTTGCTGACTTCTTCAACAAATGTGGCTTTAATTCATTAAAAGCTCCTGAAATGTCATCTGCTGGAAGGAATGTCAATGCAAGCAAATGACGCATTTTTTAACTGAAGTTTTTGTCGTTGCTATAGAACATGGCCAATCATCTCATCTGAATTTTCTGCCAAATGCATTGGGATGAATGGAAAAAACAAACTTTACCGGTAATACCTTGACATTCTCTTTTAGAAGCCTTGGTCATTCCTAGTTCCAAATCTGTCATTAGGGTTTGGGGATCCAATTGAAATCCATTTTCTTCTATGTAAGGACGATAACAAGGTAATAGCTCTGCCTAACATGATGCAACTATCTTGTGACTGTGATTATTGGAATTTTAGACACCAGGAATTTTAGACTTTAGAAATTTTGATCTTTGGGACTTCAACATTTGGGAATAGAGCCTGTAGGACTGTGTCTTTCAAGATTATGATCAATCTCAGGCTCTGTGGACCACCTTTCTGCTTTGCCCTCTGCTCCCCGTTAAATTCTGCCAGAGGAAAAAAAGATGCTCATTGAGGTCTGTTTACTTTCGGTTTTCTGTTGCCATCAGCAACATCTTAACAACGACTTCAGAAGCAATTGTTGTTCCATTAGCAGAATTTGAATTCAATTCAATCTAATTTGCAGTTTTTTTTTAACACATGCAGACCAGTCCATCACATTCACTAAGAAATATCTGGCCAATTGTCTGTCCCCACTCCCTCAAAGTTTGACATACCCTCCTCCAAACTTCTAAATTGTGATAATTCCATTATTTACCTGTTTCCCAACCCAGGAGCTGGTAGTTAATTCTTGCTGTTGCTCCCTTCTATAATAGTTTAGTTCTGTTTATCTTTCAGTTCTTCGATACCCTTTGCCATTGTTTATATTAAATTCTTTCTGTTAAAATGATTGCAGTGGTTTCTGTTTCCTGCCTGGACCCTGATGGTACGGGTCCCCAGCTAGTTGCTTTCTGGTACTATTTCTCATCAATAAGACTGGGAGCTCTCAGAGCAGCTGCAAAGAAGCTCATTTTCATCACCAGGAAGCCAACAGCAACCACTGTGTCAGTACTACCAACAAATCTGGTCTCATGCATTTCTTCCAACCAATGTGAATCCAAGTGAATAAAACCTCCAGAAAAATCAACCGCTGAAGAAAGTAAATCTTAAAAGATATAAAATAGATTAGTATTATCCTGGGGCTGCATATGAGAACAGGTACTGACTGCAAATATGTACAAGGGATAGTTTGGGAGTGGTAGAAATGTTCTAACACCAATTTTGATGACAGTTTTATAAATATACTAAAAATAATTGAATCATTTATTTAAGGTGGGCGACTTCTATGAAATAAACTATGCCACAATGAAGGTATTTTTTTAAAACTCAACTTTTGAAATTTAACAAAGGACCATGTGATCAGGGCCTATCACGGAAGAGTGCAAGAGTGTCAGTTAGGTCAGGATCCTCACTCAAATTTGGACTTCCAATGTTTTCTCCAAATGAGATGTTACATACATGCACCAAGAGGACTGAAAGAACATGTTCATCACCACCAAGTGTTAAAATACAAACACAGTTTTTGTAACCCTAGGCCTCTTCACCTCTGAGATATTTGTCTTCATTATGCAGTACATACATATTAATAAAACAGGACTTCTCTCTTTAGCATCTCAGCCATCTCCAAGGCCAAAGACAGAGGAGGAAGGTGAGGAGAGTTAACACTTACTAAGCAACTCCTACGGAACAGGCATCATACACTTTGCTTAATACCATAATTCAATCTCACTTTTATAATAGCCCTTTGTGATGGGCATTTCAACCCAACATTCCACAGAGAAGAAAACTGAAGCACTTAAAAGTAAAATAACTTGCCCAATATCACGTACTCAGTAAGTAGGATAGTTAGATCTAAAATCCAATTTTTCTTACAGGAAATGGCATTTCCATTAAAGCCTTGAAGTCTCTTCAGCACAGCATTTCTAAGGGCCAAAAGAGAATTCTACAAGACTGTATTTTGAATGAACAAGGATATCAGTTAAATCAACTTATGTAGCACATCAGTGTTCAATATCACATGAATTATGAAGGTTGGAATCTTTAAGAACTCTCAAAGGGTAGGCATTCCACATTGTATTTTACATAAGTAGATATTTTCCCCCAGATTTCTTTAGGTTCTTTTTGATTGAAATGCTTGGCAACATTTTGCTTTATGTTGTTTTAAAGCATTCTGTGCTGACAAGTGGTGAACTCAGAAAATACAGTCCATTTTTCCCAAACCTATGAAAGTAATATTGTGCATTATGGCTTTGATAGTCCCCATGATTATGACTACAGATTTAAAGTTTATGTTCCACTGGGATCACCCAAACCAAGACTATTAACTTAAAATACACATCTGAAGATCAAAATGTATCTTCTCAATTGAGAAAACCAACAAAAAGAAATAGTATGTATATTTTTTGAAAATAAAACAATTTTTTAAGTTATTAAGAGAAATCATCAGAATTGTATTGTCTTTTTTTGCATTGAGATAAACTTTGTCATTTTTTCTAATAGAAGGAAAAAAGCAGCTAAAATAATTTATGTTTCAAGTCTAACCATGACAAAATATTAAACAGAAATTTGAATATTTAGGTCCCCAATTCCAATATCTTACCCATAATGGGAATAGTTTAAACATTTGAACAAAACAAATGTTATTTGCCTTGTTGAGATAGGTACTTCTAATATGATCAAAAACTGATGTTAAAATTAAATCCCCATCCTGAGGCAATAGCACAAGAGACCGAGTCTATTTGGTGCTTTGCTTCATATAAAGGTCATTGTGATAAAATCTCAATGACATGCAATTAAAAAAATTCACCTTGTCTACCTTGGGTGAGGAAAGTAAAAGTACAACTGTAGTTGTGAAGCTTAACTAAGGTTGGTGAGGGCTATTTCCACTGAAACAAACAGCTTTTTATATAAAAATACTGTTAATTGTTACTTTAGAGAAGTTGATTAAGGAATGGGGGAGGTAGATAATTTGTTTCTTTTTATATTGTATTATTCTGTGCTTAAACTTTAATGAAAGTGCTGGAACTTTTATCATGCGTATGCATTTCTTTGTTAATGAAAGAAGTTATTACTTAAGAAATTATTTTAAAATAAGAAGCAAAGATGACTTCCAAAAAGTCACGTAATTTTAAAAAATTCTTTCCATTACAGAGAGATAATCCAATGCCAGGACACATATGCTCCCTGGGGTAAAATTGAAATATCTACAAAAACAAAATAATAAGAAGCCATTTTAATTTCTAGAGGAAGAAAATACAGAATATGTGGCCTGTGTGTGGCCTTTGAGTAAGCCAGTGATGCTCAAAGTACCCATTCACAATAAGATCAGGAACCTGTGCTGGAATATAAATGAACACACTACTTCCTTCTATGAGCAAGTCTTGCTACCAAAATAAATAAATACATACATACATACATACATCAGATGAACTGGAAAGCATGCTTAATGGCCAAACTAATTTACATCCTGATGCAAACTGGTCGCAAATAGTTGGCCGACCAGAGTCCATACTATGAGTAGCACTGAAACCTGCATATACCAAAAATAAATGGAAGGAGGAAGGTTTAGACTGTGAGTCAGTCAGGGTTCAAAGTAGGAAACAGAAATCACTCTAGACATTTAAAGCAGAAAAAGATTTTAATACAGAGAATTTAGTGCAGACAGAAATGGTAGAAGAAAGAATAATGTGCAACAAGTCCAGAAGCCACCACTTAGCCAATTTGAAGAACTTCCACCATAACTACAATCCAGAGATCAGAAAGTTATGATTGCTGTCACGACCACCACTACCTTTTAACAATTATGGATCTGGTGACTAGACAGAGGAGCACTGGGTCCGATCAATTCAATGGCTTTTAAATCTTCATGAACTTGCTTGCCAGCTGAAAATGGCCTCCACCTCTGCCCTCCATATCTGCCCATATTTGTCTTGGTACATCTCTTTAAAGGGTATTCACTGGGATCCACACCTTTGAGCTGAGATCAGTTCTGCTTTGTGTATGTTCATTCTGGAGTCCAGGATGAAAGAGTGGTGGCTATTCGTAGAATGCTCTACTCATGGTGATGAAGCGAAACACAGGCACATATAAGGCCCCTGCTCACATCATATCTACTAACATCTCATTGTCCAAAGCAAGTCACATGACAAAGCCCATTTTCAAAGAGATCTACATTCTACCCCCAAGGAAAAGCACTGTAATATTACACAGCAAATGTTATCAATATACTGTCACAGGGAATTGAAGAATTGGGACCAATATCCCAATCTTCAACAACTTTCAGTCTTTTTCAATGCTACAGTTTCATATTCTATAATTCTATCATAGAGATTCATAACAATGTATGAACTACCTCAATACCCAGTTACCCACTTTCTCTTCTCCATCAACTCCCCAAAAGACCACAGATAACCAATCTCTACCAAACTTATCCATTATTAGCTCCTTCTATCTCAAAGAAAGTGTTGTTACTCTCTCTAACCATGGCCCATTCCCAGGCTGTGTTATAATTTTCCCCAAACTCTCAGAGACTTTAATTCTACTCTATTACCTCTTTTCTCCTAAATCTTCACCCTTGCTTCTTTCCCAATCAAACGTCTGTAACAAACGCTACAATCAACATGTGACCTTTGATCTTAAAAATAAATGGTCTCTCATGATATTACATGTCCCCTAGCAAGCCTCTTCTTCCTCATATTCACCTTTCCTAAAAGAGTGTATTTATTACAGCTTCTATTTTCTCTTCTTTCACTTATTTTGTAGCACTCTGAAATCTGGCCAAAAAAAGAACAAGAAGTCATATTTGCCAAGTTTACTGCTTAGTGTCGGAGGGTTTGGTAAGGCACTATGAATAGCACACTCATTCCCTGATTTCTGCATCAAAAGAGAAAGAAAAAAAAAGAATGAAGCTTTCTCTATTCTTCTGTTTGCATGGCTATAAAGGAATATCTGAGGCTGGGAAATTTATAAAGAAAGGGGGTTTATTTGGGTCACGGTTCTGCAGGCTGTACAAGAAGCATAGTGCCAGCATCTGCTTCTGCTGAAGTCCTTGGGAAGCTTACAATCATGGTGGAAGGTGAAGGGAAGCCAACATGTCACATGATGAGAAAGGAAGCAAGGGAGAGAGAAGGAGGTGCCAGACTCCTTTAAACAACCAGCTTTTGTGTGAACTACCAGAGCAGGAACTCAGTCATTACCATGGGGATGGCAACCAAGACAATCATGAGGGATCCACCTCCATGACCCAAACACCTACCACTAGGCCTACCTCCAACACTAGAGCTCACATTTCAACATGAGATTTGTAGAGACAAAACATCCAAAACATATCACCAACATTGAAGAAATATGGCTTAGATGTGAGAGCCAAATGAGCTTATTAACTCCCTACGCTCTTGGATCCAAGACTGCAAACACACTTAACCGAGGTTTCTGTCTCACTATTCTAAGTGGAAGGGGAAGGAGAAAGAGTCCAACTATCACCCTGTTCCAGTGATCATATTTGTGACTAGTAAGCTCCAATCAAGAAAAAATAGAACAATAGCAATTACCTAAGACCCAAGAAAGAGATGAGGAAGTAGACGTAGAGTATGTGGGGGAAACAGCCCCTCACAGAAACTAGAAGACTAGAAAAAAGATGCTCCCCTCTAAGAGTTACTGTTTGCATCTCTAATTTACTTCAGCTGTCTGGGATATTTGCACCGTTGACCTTTCCTTCCTCTGGAAAATCTTTTTCCCTTAACTTTCAAGAAACTCCCTTCTCTAGGTTTTCCTCCTAATACTCTGATATGCCCTATTTTATCTCCTTTATGGGGTATCCCTGGGGATACCACTTTGTTTTCCCATTCTGTGGTATCCCTTGGAAATCCCATCCATGCCTATAACTTTCACTATTACTCATGTGTTCATACAGCTGGATATTACCTGCCTAATAGGTACTTCACTTCAAGGATGCCCATATACATCTGAAATGCAAAATGTCAAGAAATATTTGTCATCTTTTTTCCAAAGCAATCTTTCTCTTCCATAGTCTCTCCTTTGTGGGTGGCACTAGCATTCACCCAGTCTTTCAAGACAGAAATCTTAAGAAACATTTCTAATTCCTCTCTCTCCTTCTCCTACTCTGTCCGTACCACCTCTGTGAGGTCCCGTGAATTTCACTTCCTGAATATCTTTCAAATTAGTCTCCTCTCCGTTTCTACTATCCCTGCCTTGGTTTAAACCCTAAGCATCTGCTCAAACCTAATTTACTACAATAGTTCCTCACTACTATGCCCCCTTAAAATGGACATATTAGTTTTGGGTTTCTGCAAGATTGTTTCTGTTTTGTTTGCCTAACACCAATTATCTCTTCTTTTGCTAAATGCACCCCAATTTTGCTGAATGAATGCAAGGCACCAATGTATATTTTCTTTTTTAAAAGTTATTTTCAATTGGTGATCTATGCATGATGTATACGACAGGTCCTTATTGATTAGAATATTTGGTTAACCAAAACTATTGCTTAATAATGGTAGTAAAGAGAGAAATTACAAGGATTTATTGAGGATCAGGAATTAGAAAATGATAAAAGATTTCAATATAAAAATTAAATTCATCAAACTAGAGGACCAATTACTTTTTGGTTTCTCCTTCCTGATCACTAGTAGTGTTTTAATATCCTTAGGGATCAATTGTGTAGCTTCTATGGATTTTGTTCTAAATGAACATGATTCTTTTGATTAATATTGCTTCTGTAACAATATCTAAGTTAGTAAAACACACTCCATAAGCTTATGCTATACAAATTTGTGCTTTCATCTCTGTAACTCCCCCTGAAAGACGTTTTTATCAAAGTAATAGTTGTCTTAGATGTGTTCAAACCCAACTAAACATAAAGCATTCACTTTTGTCTGTCACACACAGCTTCCTCCACCTTATATACTGGAAGGAAGTCCTTTGGTTTGAAAGCTTTGCCAGTGTTTGAGAAAGTAAATCCCTTTCAAGTTCAGGGTGAATATTTTCAAAAGGATTTTACAAAGAGTTTTAATAACAACACAGTCTCTCTTCCCCACTCTCAGCTCAAACCTGATTTTGAACTTTTTAAATTTAACACCAAGCTTAGAATCTCAGACGGTAAGAGCTGAAAAAGACTTTGGATTCCATCTCAATCCCACCTACTCATTTTACAGTCAAGGAGACAGACATCTGTAAAAAGGAGAGAATTTGTTCAAGGTCTTGATAAGTTTAACATAATTGAGATTTATTTCCCTAATGGTCTCAAGATCCTGTACAGCAGAAATTTCAGTAAGCCCCGAAGTGTTGCACCTGTCTTGCTTGATTTCTGGGCCTCTGACTTCAACTCAGATGCCACTCATCATTTTCCATAAACTGTTCATTTCTGCCCCTATTTTCCTTGAATCTAAAGAGCCCTCTTCAAGCCTATCTCATCGAGAGGAGCCATAGGGAGTTGGCAGAGGTAGTGGATGGGGGGAATTCCTGCTGGGCCTGAGCAATGAGCCATTGCTTCTGGTGGCTCATTGCTCAGCCTCAGCAGAAATACCCCTTCTCAGATGGTACAGCCCTGGTATAAATAGATATCACCAAAGTCTCTGGCTCAGAGGGGCAGCTGGATATCCGAAAAGAAAAATAAGAGGTGGCTATAGCTGCTCAATATAAGTGTGGGGTGAAGGTGAGGAGGGAGAAGTGGCAGCAGAATTTTATCTTCCCACATGACAAAAATAAAATGATTGGGGTTTTCTCTTTCCCTTTTGCGATTTCCTTCCTTAGTTCCCCAGCTGCACACACACATGCATACATACACAAAAATAACAACAACAACAACAATTACAACCACTAACTGTCCTAGCCAGGGGTCATTTTGTAATTTTCCTATTTATTTACACATCCATTTTTATTTATTTAAACTGAGGGTGTGGTGGGGGATAAAAAACATAAAAATACAGTGTAATTTCTTCCAGGTACCTCACTCCACAGTAGATCCTGTATTTCATAACTTCTCTGAAGCTCAGATTTGAATTTTCTTACTCTCCAGAGTTTCTGTTTTCACTTTGTACCCTAAGGTGTAAAGAATATGCATGGAATAACTGAGATTCCAATAATCTTCTACTAGCAAACAGGATGTTCAAGTGTTCATTTTTCAATTTTTTGCTTGTTTTTTGTTTTTTTTAGACAGAGTTTCACTCTAACACTCATGTTGGAATGCAGTGGCTCAATCTCAGCTCACTACAAGTAATCTTCTCACTTTAGCCTCCTGAGTAGCTGGAACTACAGGCACATGCCACCATGCCCAGCTAGTTTTGTGGGGTGTTGTTGTTGTTGTTGTTATTGTTGTTGTTGTTTGTCAACCAAGGAGACAAGCAAGGGATAGATTCTGACCCAAAATGAAGAAGAATGCCTAAGAATTAGAACTACACTATTATAGCATAAAATGGGATATAACCGAAAGTAGTAATATCTTCATCACTAGAAGTATTCATTCAAGCAGGAACTGAAGAAACCATTGGTCAAGATTTTGTTAGAAGGAATTCAACATTCACTGAAGAAAGGACAGTCTCTTCAATAAATGCTGCTGGGAAAACTGGATATTCATACACAGAAGAATGATACCAGACCACTATATCTCACCATGTGCAAAAATCAAATCAAAATGAATTAAATACTTAAATTTAAGACCCCAAACTGTGAAACTACTAGGAGAAAACATAGGAGAAACAGTTTGGGACATCAGTCTGGGCAAAAATTTCATGGGTAAGACCTCAAAAGCACAGGCTGCAGAAGTAGGAATAACAAATGAGATTATATCTCAAGTAACAAACTTCTGCACAGCAGAGGAAATAATCAACACAGTGAAGAAACAATCTGCAGAATAGGAGAAAATATGTGCAAACTATACACTGATAGTGCATTAAAATTCAGAATATACAAGGAACTCTAACACCTCAACAGCAAAAAATAAATAAATAAATAAATAAACACACAAATAACCCAATTTAAAAATGGATAAATGATCTAAATAGAAATTTCTCAAAAGAAGTCATAAAAATGGCCAAGAAGTATATGAAAAAATGCCCAACAACACTAATCACCAGAGAAATTTAAATCAAAACTGCAAAGCAATATCATCTCATCGTATTTAGGATGGCTATTACCAAAAAGACAAAAAACAATACTGGTGAGGATGCAGAGAAAGGGGAACTCTTATACGCTGTTAGTAAGAATGTAAATTAGTATAGTTATTATGGAAAACAGCATGAAGGTTTCTCAAAAAACTAAACTAAAACTACCATATGATTCAGCAGTCCAAGTACTGGATATATATCCAAAGGAAAAGAAATCTATGCTAAAAAAAAAGATCTGCACACCCATGTTTATTGCAGCACAATTCACAATAGCCAAGATACGGAATCAACCTAAGTTTACATCAACAGATAAATGAATAAAGGAAATGTGGTGTATATACACAATGGGTCACTATTCAGTCATAAAAAAGAATAAAATTCTGTCATTCACAACAACATGGATGGAACTGAAGGACATTATGTTAAGTGAAATAAGCCAGGCACAGAAAGATAAACACTGCAGGTTCTCACATGTGGAAGCTAATAAAGTATATCTCGTAGACATAGATAATGGAATAATGATTACTAGAGTCTGGGAAGGGTTGGGGAAGGGGAATATAAGCAGAGGTTGGTTAATAAACACAAAATTGCAGCTAAATAACAGGAGTAAGTTCTAGTGTTCTATAGTTATTTCATATTTTCAAATAGCTGGAAAAGAGAATTTTGAATGTTCTCAAATAAATGACAAATATTTGAGGTGATAGATGTACTAATTACCTTGATTTGATGACTACACATTGTATGCATGTATTTAAATATCACACTGTACCCCATATATTATACAACTATTACATGTCAGTTAAAAATCATCATTAAATGATTAAAATGGTAAAAAAAAAGAAAGCTTTGCTAATCAGGTAATGAATAAAAAGACTTGAGAAACGGAAGGAGCTAACGATAAGTTAGTTGGTTTCAAACATCTAGCAAAGAGTTGGGTGAGATGACTTTTAAGTTGTTTTCTGAGGTTGTTACTCTTTATTCTTGGTAAGTCTTAGGTATGCTTGGGTAAAATAGTGTCTGGGATTGGATCTTAGGTTGTATGGGTCTCCCAGCTCAAGAACACACAGGTCAAGTCCTGCCTCACCAGTAAAGTCAAGCTCTTCCCTGGTATCTGAATTGTTTCATTTCTGTTGGTGGAGAAGGTACACAAAGGCTTTACTCTCAGCCTTCCAATACCTACAGAGCCCAATTATAGATATACAGTGAGTGCAGTTACATCATTAATTGGAAAGTGGATTGTGAATTGGAATAAAGGAAATTCACACCAAACCTTATGGGAGCTAGTAACATGGATTTGAAGGTGATACTAGTTCTACAAATCAAAACATCAAGGCAATAAGTCCTTGCTTTAGTCAATATTTATCTTTCAGGTTAATCAGTCTGGAAGTTAAACAAAAACACGAATTAATTATTCTGGCTATCTTCTCTATATACACAATCACTTAAGCAAAGCAAGTTAGATTGGTGTCTGACTACGTCAAAATGGACTATTGGGATGTTCTTTATGCAAAGGAGCATTCTAAAGGCAAAATGGTATAAAAAGCTTGTAAAAAGTCATTATTCTCCTTCTGAGAATTAAGTGCAATTGTAGTCGAGGCAAACAATTGTCATTGAACTCAGCAGCAATCAATGGAGAGAACCTGTTTGTATATGTGAATTGACTAACACTATTTCAAAGTGTCATTGATTCTAGACAATGTGAATGATAGCAAGGCTCACTTCTGTTTCACTTTCCATCAGAAATCAATTGTTTTGGTGTTGTCATCATCATTGTTGCTTTTGTTGTTATGGGTAGAAGTTCCATTTACTTGAAAAGCGTCCCTCATATGAACAGCTTTCTCTTTCAGAGAGGGAACCAGGCAGACAAAATTTGTTCAGAATCAAGTGACAGAAAAACAAAACCCATGATCCAAGAGGATAGGTCACTTAATGTAACAAAGACAAAAAATATCAATGTGGGGCGTGAACCAGAATATGCATTTGTGAGCAGCAGTGTACAAAGGAGGGGAATGTTTTACCACTGACGTTGCTTAGAATTGCTGGTTCATGGTTGTAATACAAAGCAGACCAACTTTTAGTCACTTTTTAAAATGTTTTTTAATTTCATAAAGACAATGCATTCTCTCATTCCTGCACTAGGCTACCCCACCATCTGTTTGTGAGTATTCCGTAGGCTTTCTTCCTCATAGCCTCTCATCAACACAAATTCTTTCAGAAAGATATTCTATGTATGCCAGCTGGACCTGAGAGCATCTAATTTTTCTACACAAGTAATAAATTAATAGATTTGAGAAATGGAAGATGCCAAGGATAAGTTAGGAATTTTTTCATTGAAAGAGAGGTATTTAGAGGAATGGAAAAAAAAGAATAGATTCAAAATGTTGCAATGAATAAGGCTACCCTTGTTCCACTCCCACTATCCCCATAATTACCACAGTGGACTTAGGGTGCATAGAGGATTCAAGAATCAAGAACCCCTTGAAGAAGACCTGATCTTTAGGAGGGCTAGGTATTGGAAGTGAGAAAGGTTTAGGGGTAACAGTCCAGAAGCCACTTAGCTTAAACAAGACTAGAGAGATCACAAAAGAAAGACAGGATACATATGAGTGACCTGGCATTGTCTTATCCATGAAATTGAATACATTATTTCTGGTACAAAATAATAAAGGCCAAAAAACGATATGTGTCACCTTTAACCTGGGAAGTAAAATATGGTTTAAAACTCTTAAAGCACAGGAATCCTCTCAACTGCTCTGAGAGGCATTTCTACCACTACTCCAAATAGAGAAAACCAGGCAGAGGCTTCATTAACTTAACTGAGGTCACACAGCAATTGCAGAATGAAGCAGAAAATAATACACAGGCTTCATGCATCCCGTTTCACTACCCCCTTCACCAAGCCTCCTCTCCCTTTTATTGTCTTCTTTAAATCAGTTCCCAAGGACAACCAAATCTAGTCCATGTATAGTAAAATGTCACATGTCTCCGTGGTTTAACTCTTCTAGAAACAGCACGATGTTATAAATAGCCCTCAAGCTAGGACAAGAATCCGTGAGTTCTCTCTCTATTGTCCATGGAATGGGGACATATGAAAGTCAAGGTACCAATGAAATGCTGGACATGACTTTTCTATTCCTAATCCCTTTCTCTTTCCTTCTCTCCCTTCTTGTCAAGACTTCTCCAGACAACTTATCCATGGATTTTCTTTTTTTGTTTTTAGAAAACTGATGAAAATCTATTAATACTATGATTGGGTTTGAGTCAATGCTTACTCTGGATGTGTGGGTACTATGTGAAGCTGTGTTATGAAAATACATGGCTGTGTGTATTGAAATATAAACATGTGTGTTCATACATACATACAGATACACACCCACATCCTCCTTTTGCTATTTATTTTGGCCTTTATAGCTAGAAAGTTATCTTCTCTATGTTCTGTCCTAGGTATTCCTCATCCCTGCCTAAGTCAGTTTTGAATGGTTATGGAAACAACCCACGGAAACTTCAGGGTGTCAGGACTCTGACTGAAATTAAACATCTTTTCCAGCTTTACTGAAGTATCATGGACAAATAAAAATTAAATTTATCTAAGATAGAAAACATGATTATTTGATATACATATATTATAAAATGATTACTAAAATCAAGCTAATAAACATATCTATCACCTTACACAGATACTCTTTTTTTGTGGTGAGAACACTGAAAATCAACTCTCTTAGCAAATTTCAAGTATGCATTATCACTAACTATATTCAGCAAGGTAGGCATTTGATATCCAGAACTTACTCATCTTATAACTAAAGTTTATACTCTTTGACTAACATCTCCCCCTTTACTGTATCCCCCAAACCCTGGTAACCACCATTCTATGCTGTTTCTATAAGTTAGACATTTTTAGATTCCACATAAAAATAAGATTATGCAGTATCTGTCTTTTGTGTCTGGCTTATTTCACAGAATAATATCTTTCAGATTCATTCATGTTGTCATAAATGGCAGAATTTTATTATTTTTATGGCTAAATGGCTAATACACCCTTGTGTGTGTATATATATATGTGTATATCTGTGTGTGCACATTTTCTGTATTCATCTATCAACAGGCAGACAGTTTTCATATCTTGGCTATTGTAATAATATTGTGATGATCATGGGGGTATAGATATCTCTTTAAAAGAGTGCTTTAATTTCCTTTGGGTATATACTCAGAAGTGAAATTGTTGAATTATGCGGTAGTTCTATTTTTCCTTTTTTGAGGAATTTTCTTATGTTATGTTCCTCATAATGGCTGTACCAATGAACATTCCCACAAACAGAGTACAAGGGTTCCCTTTTCTCCGCATCCTCACCAACACTTATTATCTTTTGACTTTTTGATAGTAGACTTCCTAATACGCATGAGGAGATATCACACTGTGGTTTTGATTTACATTTCCCTGATGATTAGTGATGTTGATCACTTTTCTGTATATCTGCTGACCATCTGTATGTGTTCTATGGGAAAAACTGTCTATTCAGGTCTTCTGATCATTTTTAATTTGTTGTTTTGCTATTGAATTTTATGAGTTCCTTACATATTTTGCATATTAACCCCAATCAGATATATGATTTGCAAATTTTTTTACCATTCCATGGGTTGCATGTTTGTTGATTTCCCTTTTTTCTGCAGAAACCTTTAATTTTATGTAGTTTCACTTATTTTTGCTTTTGTAACCTGTGCTTTCAGTGTCATATCCAAAATCATTGCCAAGACCAACTAACGTCAAGAAGATTTACCCCTGTGTTTTCTTCTAGGAGTTTTGCTGTTTCACATCTTATATTTAAGTATTTAGTAAATTTGACTTGATCTTTGTATACAGTGTGAGATGAGGGTCTAATTTTATTCTTCTGCAGGTGGATATTCAGTCTATCCAGAACCACGTATTGAAAAGACTATCCTTTTCTCATCATTATTTTTGGCATCATTGTCAAAGATTAGTTGACTATGCATGTGACAGTTTATTTCTGGGTTCTCTGTTATGTTGCAATAGTCTATGTGTCTGTTTTTAATGCCAGCACCATACTGTTTTGATTACTACAGCTTTGTAATAAAATTTGAAATCAGGAAGTGTGATGCCTCCAGTTTTGTTCTTTTTGCTCAAGATTGCTTTGACTGAATATTCAGAGTCTTTTGTGGGTCCATACAAAGTTCAGGTTTTTTATTCTGTGAAAATACCATGGGAATTTTGATAGGGATTACACTGAATCTATACATTGCTTTGAGTCAGATGAACCTTTTAATAATATTAATTCTTCTAACCTATGAACACAGGCTATCTTTTCCTTTATGTATGTTTTCTCCAACAGTATTTTATCGTTTTCAGTGTACAGATCTTTCACCTCTTTGGTTAAGTTTACTCCCAAGTATTTTGTTCTTTTTGGTAGCTTTGAAAACGGGATTGTTCTCTTAATTTATGTTTCAGGCAATTTATTCTCAATATATGGAAACAAAATTGATTTTTGTATGTTGATTTTCTCTCCTTCAACACAATAAAATCACTTACTAGTTCTAACAGTTTTTGGAGTCCTTAGGGTTTTTAACATATAAGACCATGTCATCTGAAAAAAAAAGACAATTTAACTTTTTTTCTTTTTATTATTCATCCTAAAAAAAAATTATACATGTGCAGAATGTACAGGCTTGTTACATAGGTATATGTGTACCAGGGTGGTTTGCTGCACCTATTGACCCATCCTCTAAGTTCCCTCTCCTCACCCCCATCTCCCAACAGGCTGTGGGTGTGTGTTGTTCCCCTCTCCGTGTCCATGTGTTCTCAATGTTCAACTCCCACTTATGAGTGAGAACATGCAGTGTTTGGTTTTCTGTTCCTGTGTTAGTTTGCTGAGGATGATGGCTTCCAGCTTCATCCATGTCCCTGCAAAGGACATGATCTCATTCCTTTTTATGGCGACGTAGTATTCTATAGTGTATATGTACCATATTTTCTTTATCCAGTCTATCAGACAATTTAACTTTTTCCTTTCTGATTTGCATAACTTTTATTTCTCTCTCTTGCCTATTTAGTCTGCCTAGGACTTCCAGTACCATGTTGAATAGAAGTAGTAAGATTGGTCATCCTTGTCTTGCTCCTAATATTTGAGAAAAAGCTTTTAGCTTTTCACCATGGAGTATGATGTTAGCTGTGGACTTATCATATATCATCTTTATTATGTTGAGGTATATTCCTTCTATACCTAATTTGCTGAGAATTTTTGTCATGAAAGGATGTTGGATTTTGTCAAATGCTTTTTCTATATCTATTGTGATGATCATATGATATTTACCCTTCATTCTGTTAATATGATATATCATGTTTATAGATTTGCCTATATTGAACCATCCTTGTATCTCAGAGATAAATCCCACTTCATCATGGTGTATAATCTCTTTTTTTCCCCTTTGAGATGGGTTCTCACTCTGCCACCCAGACTAGATTGCAGTGGCACAATCACTGCACACTGCAGCCTTCACCTCCTAGTCTTAAGCAATCCTCCCACCTCAGCCTCCCAAGTAGCTGGGACCACAGACGCCTGCCACCACATTTAGCTAATTCTTTTTCTTTTGTAGAGATGGTGTATTAGTCCGTTTTCATGCTGCTGAGAAAGACATACTCAAGAATGGGTAATTTATAAGGAAAAGGAGGTTTAATGTACTCACAGCTCCATCTAGCTGGGGAGCCCTCACAATCATGGTGGAAAATGAAAGGCACATCTCACGTGGCGGCAGACAAGAGGAGAGAACTTGAGCAGGGAAACTCCCCTTTATAAAGCCATCAGATCTCATGAAACTTATTCACTATCACAAGAACAGCATGGGAAAAACCCATCCCCATGATTCAATTACCCATCGGGTCCCTCCCACAACACTTGGGAATAGTGGGAGCTACAATTCAAGATGATACTTGGGTAGGGACACAGCCAAATGATATCATTCCACCCCTTGCCCCTCCCAAGTTTTATGTCCTCACATTTCAAAACCAATCATGCCTTCTCAACAGTCCCCTAAAGTCTTAACTCATTTCAGCATTAACTCAAAAGTCCACAGTCCAAAGTCTCATCTGAAACAAGGCAAGTCCCTTCCACCTAGGAGCCTGTAAAATCAAAAGCAAGTTAGTTACTTCCTAGATACAATGGGAGCACAGGCATTGAATAAATACACCCATTTGAAATGGGAGGAATTGGCCAAAATGAAGGGGCTAAAGGACCCATGCCAGTTCAAAATCCAGCAGGGCAGTCAAGTATTAAAGCTCCAAAATGACCTCATTTGACTCCATTTCTCACATCCAAGGCACGCTGATGTAAGCAGTGGGTTCCCATAGTCTTGGGCAGCTCTGCCTCTATGGCTTTGCAGGATACAGTCTCCCTCCCAGGCACATGCTGCAAGCTGTCAGTGGATCTACCATTCTGGAGTGTGGAGGACAGTGGCCCTCTTCTCACAGCTCTACTAGGCAGAGCTCCAGTGTTGACTCTTTGTGGGGGCACCTATCCAACCTGCGCCTTCAGCACTGCCCTAACAGAGGTTCTCCATGAGCACCCCATCCCTGCAGCAAACTTCCGCCTGGACATCCAGGCATTTGCACACATCCTCTGAAATCTAGACAGAGGTTCTCAAATCTCAATTCTTGACTTCTGTGATCCACCCAAGCTCAACACCATCTGGAAGTTGCCAAGGCTTGGGGCTTGCACTCTCTGAAGCCATGGCCTGAGCTGTACCTTGGCCCCTTCATGGCTGGAGCAGCTGGGATGGAGGGCACCCAGTCCCTAAACTGCACACAGCAGAGGAACCCTGGGCCCAGCCCACGAAACCATTTTTTCCTCCGGCCTTCAGGCCTGTGATGGGATGGGCCGCCTCAAAGCTCTCTGACATGCCCTGCAGACATTTTCCCCATTGTATTGGTGATTAACATTCAGTTACTCATTACTTATGCAAGGTCATGCAGCCAGCTTGAATTTCTCCTTAAAAAATGGGATTTTCTTTTCTATCGCATTGTAAGGCTGCAAATTTTTCAAACTTTTATGCTTTGCTTTCCTTATAAAACTGAATGATGCCTTTAACAGCACCCAAGTCACCTCCTGAATGTTTTGCTGCTTAGAAATTTTTTCTGCCAGATACCCTAAATCATCTCTCTCAAGTTCAAAGTTCCTCAAATCCCTAGGGCAGGGGCAAAATGTCACCACTCTTTTTGCTAAAACATAACGAGTCACCTTTGCTCCAGTTTTCAGCAAGTTCCTCATCTCCATCTGAGACCACCTCAGCCTGGATTTCATTGTACATATCATTATCAGCATTTTGGTCAAAGCCATTCAACAAGTCTCCAGGGAGTTCAAAACTGTCCCATATTTTCCGTCTTCTTCTGAGCCCTCCTGTGTTAGTTCATTTTCATGTTGCTGATAAAGACATACCCAAGACTGGGTAATTTACAAAAGAAAGAGGTTTAATTGGACTTACATTTCCACATGGCTGGGGAGGCCTCACAATCATGGCAGAAGGCAAAGAGGAGCAAGTCACGTCATATGTGGATGGTGGCAGGCAAAGAGAGAGAGCTTGTGCGGGAAAACTCCCCCTTACAATAACCATCAGATCTCATGAGATGTACTCACTATCATGAGAACAGCACAGAAAACACCTGCCCTCATGGAGGGAGGGACCCAATTCTCCCACTAGGTCCCTCCCACACACATGGGAATTCAAGATGAGATTTCAGTGGTGACCCAGCCAAACCATATCACCTCCAAATTTTTCCAATCTCTGCCTGTTACCCAGTTCCAAAGAGGCTTCCACATTTTGGGGTACCTTTACAGCAGCGCCCCACTCTACTGTTACCAATTGACTGTATTCATCCATTTTTGCATTGCTGATAAAGACATACTCAAGACTGGCTAATTTATAAGAAAAAAAGAGGTTCAATGGACTCAAAGTTCCACATAGCTGGGGAGGCCCCACAATCTTGGCAGAAGGTAAAAGGCATGTCTCACATGGCAGCAGACAAGAAAAGAGACCTTGTGCAGGGAAACTCCCTATTATAAAACCATCAGATCTCATGAGACTTATTCACTATCATGAGAACAGCATGGAAAGACCACCCCCATGATTCAATTACCTTCCATCAGGTCCCCCCATAACACATGGGAATTGCTGGAGCTACAATTCAAGATGAGATTTGGGTTGGGACACAGCCAAACCATATCAGATGGGGTCTCACTATGTAGCCCAGGCTGGTCTCAAAAGCCTGGCTCAAATGATCCTCCCACTTTTGCTTCCATAAGTGCTGGGATTACAGGCCTGAGCCACCATGCCCAGCCATATAATCCTTTTAATGTGCTGTTCAATTCAGTTTGCTAGTACTGCGTCGAGAATTTTTGCATCTATTTTTTTAGGGATATTGGACTGTAATTTCCTTTCTTTGTACCACCCTTGTCTGGCCCCTTAAAATTGGACCTCATAAAATGAATTTGGAAATCTTCCCTTCTTTTTGGTTTCTTAGAAGAGATTAATTCTTTAAATGTTTGGTGGAATTCAGCAGTGAAGCCATCTGGTTCTGGACTTTCCTTTATTGGGAGATTTTTGAGTAGTAATTAAATCTCCTTACTCATTACTGTTCTGTTCAGCTTTTCTATTTATTCATGATTCAAACTTAGTAGGTTCTATGCATCAAATTTATCTGTTTATTCTAGGTCATCCAATTTGTTGGCATGTCATTTTTTATGGTAGTCTCTTAGGATCATTTGTATTTCTGTGGTATCAATTATTATGTCTCCTATTACAGATATTTTATTTCTGATTTTATTTCAGTCTTCTCTCTTTTTATTCTTAGATAAGCTAAACACTTGTCAATTTCATTTACCTTTTCAAAAATTCAACTCTTGGGTTTTTTTATCTTTTCTATTGTTGTTGTAGCCTGTTTGATTTATTCCTTCTCTAATCCCTTTTTTTTTTTAAAAACTCTGGGCTTAATATTCTTTTTCAGTTTCTTGAGGTATAAAGTCTGATTATTTAAGATCACTAATTTTTCCTAATGTAGTCATTTATTATTATAATCTTTTCTCTTAGATTTGTTATATTTATATTTATATTTGTTTCAATGTATTTGTTATTCCTCTTTTTGAATCTTCTTTAAGTCATTGGTTGTTCAGGAGTATGTTGTTTAATTTCTATATATTTGTAATTTTTTTTTCCAAATGGAATCTCACTCTATTGCCCAGGCTGGAGTGTAGTGGCGCAATCTTGGCTCACTGCAACCTCCACTTCCCAGGTTCAAGTGATTCTCAAGCCTCAGCCTCCTGAGTAGCTGGGATTACAGGCACATGCCACCACACTTGGATAATTTTTGTAATTTTAGTAGATATGGGGTTTTGCCACATTGGCCAGGCTGGTCTTGAACCCCTGACCTCATGTGATCCACCTGCCTTGGCCTCCCAAAGTTTTGGGATTACAGGCGTGAGCCACTGCACCCGGCCTATTTGTGAATTTCTTGGTTTTTTTCTTGTTGATTTCTAATTGTATATTGTTGTAGTCATAAGAATACTTGACATGTCAATCCTATTAAATTTGTTAAGACTTGTTTTGTGGTCAAGATATGATCTCTTCTGAAGAATGTTCCATGTGCACTTGAGAAGAACGTGTATTCTGCTACTCTTGGGTGGAATGTTCTATATATGTCTGTTAGTTTCATTTGGACTAAAGTGTAGTTCAAATTCAATGTTTCCTTATTGATTTTCTGTTTTGATACCTGTCCACTTTTGAAAGTGGGATGTTGAGGTCCCCTACTAATATAGTATTTCAATCCTATCTCTCTCTTCAGATCTATTAATGTTTGCTTTATATATTTAAGTCCTCTGATGGTGCATATATATTTACAGTTGTTATCTCTGTTAGCAAAGTGTTCCTCATTGTGAATTTTTTTCTTTCAGCATTTTGAATATATTATCCCACTGTCTCATGGCTTGCAAGGTTTCTTCTGAGAAATCTACTGATAGTCTGATGAAGATTCCCTTGAAGATGGCAAGTCTCTTCTCTCGTGGCTTTCAAAACTGTGCTTCTGATTTTTGGCAACTTAATTATAATGTCTCAGTGGAGTCCTCTTTGGGTTGAACTGATTTGGGAGCCTTTAAGCCTCGTGTATGTGGATGTCCATCTCTCCCACAATTGGGGAAGTTTTAGGCCATTATTTCTTTTTTTTTTTTTTTTGAGACAGAGTTTTGTTCTTGTTGCCCAGGCTGCAGTGCAGTGGTGTGATCTTGGCTCACTGCAACCTCTACCTCCCAATTCTCGGCTCACTGCAACCTCTGCCTCCCAATTCTAATCAAGCAATTCTCCTGCCTCAGCCTCCTGAAGTAGCTGGGATTATAGGCACCTGCCACCATGCCCAGCTAATTTTTTTTTGTTGTTGTATTTTTAGTTGAGACAGGGTTTCACCATGTTGGCCAGGCTGGTCTTGAACCCCTGACCTCAGGTAATCCTCCTGCCTCGGCCTCCCAAAATGCTGGGATTACAGGTGTGAGCCACCATGCCTGGCCCATTATTTCTTGTTTTTGTTGTTGTTGTTGTTATTGTCGCTGTTCGGATACAGAGTCTCGCTCTGTCGCCCAGCCTGGAATGCAGTGGCGCTATCTAGGCTCACTGCAAGCTCCACCTCCTGGGTTCATGCCATTCTCCTGCCTCAGGCTCCCAAGTAGCTGGGACTACAGGTGGCCGCCACCACGCCTGGCTAATTTTTTGTATTTTTAGTAGAGACGGGGTTTCACCGTGTTAGCCAGGATGGTCTCGATCTCCTGACCTCATGATCTGCCTGCCTTGGCCTCCCCCATTATTTCTTTAAATAAGCTTTCTTCTCTATCTTCTCCTTCTGTGACCTTCATGATTTAAATATTATTTCTCTTGACAGTGTCCCATAAGTTCCATCAGCTTTTTTAACTTCTTTTCATCCTTTTTTTTTTCTCCTCTGACTCCACAGTTTCAAATGATGTTACAGAATTTTTTATTTCATGGATTCTTTTTTCTGCCTGATCAAGTCTGCTGTTGATGCTCTGTTGCACTTTCTATTATATTCACTGTATTCATTAGCTCTACAATTTTTCATTTTTTGATTTTTGTATGATTTGTATCTCTTTGTTGAACTCTCATTCTTTTCATGTATTGTTTTTCTGTTTTTATTGAGTGGTATATCTGTGCTCTCTTTAGCTTGCTGAGCTTTCTTAAAACAATTAATTGGAATTTTTTGTCAGGTTATTCATATACCTCCATTACTTTGGGAGTCACTTACTGGAAAATTACTGTGTTTCTTTGGTGTTATCATGTTTCCTTGATTGTTCTATTTACTTTTTCATGTTCCTTTCAGCCTTGCATTGCTGTCTTCACATCTGAAAAAGCAATAACCTCCTCCAGTATGTAGTGACTGGCTTTGGGAAAGAAACATCTTCACCAGTCAGCCCAGCTAGTGATTCTGAGGCTGTCTCAGAACTTTTCTTTGGATGTGCCCACTCTACTCCTCTAGTTTCCTCTTGGAGGTTTGGGGGGAGTCTTAAGATTATATGCCTTCTTTCATCTTGCAAAGGACAGGCTGGGTTTTGACAGCCTCCACTTTCCTGAATCAAGTTGGCTGACTGCAAATGATTGTAAACCATCTGCAAAGACTCACATTTGCTATATGGCAGGGGCATGTGCAGTGAGTCAGCCACAGGGGAGGGAGAGAGGAGCTGTGCAGAGTATTAGGAGCACCTGCAGGACAGTAAGGGAAGATGGTGTACAGGCAAGGCATCCCAAGTGGTTAATAGAAGGCCTTCTAATAAAGTTCAAGAAGCGGTTAGTAAGCTACCCAGAGCTTTAATTTTGAGCCCTGGTTGCTGTGAATTCCCACCTCTCTTCTCTGTTCCCAGTCTTTCCAGCCACTCAACCGCGCTGATCCACTCAGTATTCTGGGTGGAGCAAGAAAAGAGTGGGCCTCTTGGGCAGCATTCTGCACATCTGGTGAACCTAGGCATTCATTCACTACACTCTCACTTTCCTCCATGGGAGAAATAATGGACTAAGGAGGTCTCTCTCGGCACCAAGCTGTGCTGCCTTAGGGAAGAGATGATGCAGAGAAAGTATTTCTTACCCTTTTCAATGCACCTATTCTCAGGAAATTTGCTCCAACAGTGTCCTAGAACTTCTCTGCTAGACTTCCAGACTGCCACAAAGAGATTCTCTGTGGGTGATTGTCAATGTCAGTGCATTACAGGGAAACGAGGGTAGAAAACTCCTCTTCTGCCATCTTGCTGATGTCACTGCAGAGTTGTTGGATTTCTATTTATCTCCAGCCTCACATTCAAACTACCATACTACATAGTCTGGGACTTGTGAGTAGAAGTGTTTCTCTCAAGTATTCACTGACTTGCCTTTCCAACGTCTTTGGTTGTACCTCAGTGCTTTAATGTTACCATCATTGAAAGGGGCTGTTCAAGGGACCAATGTGTTAGGTAGGCATATTCTTCTTGCTTAGCCATAAATAATGGCCTCATCATAGTCTCTATTATCTGTTTTCTGTGGGTTTTTTTGTTTTTTGTTTTTTTTTGCAATGGAGTCTCGCTCTGTCACCCAGGCTGGAGTGCAGTGGCACGATCTCGGCTCACTGCAAGCTCCACCTCCCAGGTTCACGCCATTCTCCTGCCTCAGCCTCCCAAGTAGCTGGGACTACAGGTGCCCGCCACCATGCCTGACTAATTTTTTGTATTTTTAGTAGAGACGGGGTTTCACCATGTTAGCCAGGATGGTCTCAATCTCCTGACCTCGTGATCTGCCCATCTCGGCCTCCCAAAGTTCTGGGATTACAGGCATGAGCCACCACGCCCAGCCCCTCTGTGTTTAAGGAAAAAAATGCTTTTCTTCTTCTGTCCCTGCCCTCCATCCCCTCTCATTGTATCTCTTTGCACTAGCCAGGGAGCCATTACATATCTAAAAAGTGCATTCTGACAAAGAGAAGAAATAATTTTAAATTCCCAATGCTACATAGGAGGAATGTGTCATCTGCAAAATAAAGCCCACATTCCTAAACTTAGCACATATCTGGCTCTTGATTGCTTTTCCAACCTTATCCAATACTGAGTCCCTGAATGAATGTCATACCATATTTTTCTCAGGAAGCACCAGGGTATTTTCTCATCTTCACGTCTTTTTTCACACATGCATGTTATCTGCCTTGAATGCCATTTCCCATCTCATCTGCTTGATAATATCCTTTTCATTCCTTAAGACCCAGCTCAAGGGCCTTCTATGTGAAGTGTTTCCAAAATCACCTAAAAAGCATTCATCAGTTCTTTCTGTGTGTCGTCTATTGTAACCTATTGCTCTTATATCCTATATTTAATTTTTTCTTCACTATATCATGCATTCCCAATTATATTTTGTCTTATTCTTTTCAAATCCAGAACCTACCACAGCATCCATTTAAATAGTCTTCTACTAATGTATGAATGAATGAATGAATGAGAATCTATATTCCCTCTAGACCCAATTGAAATTTTAAAATTACTTTAGGCCTTTCTCGTGAGACCGAAAAGGCTAGCAACTTTGCATCATCATTATTGAAAGCACGTAGGCTATCTGATTCCATGCCGAGAAAATTAAAATAACAAAAGCAAAGATATTATCCATTAGGAAACTTGTGTAGTGCTGTGGCTCTGATATTTATCTTGCTCACTCCTAATTTTTTCAGATCCCTCACATCAGAGAAGTTAAGATCTTCCTTTGCCTTATCTCTGAATAAATTAAATTTCTGATTAGAGCCAATGGAAGGTTTTGCCCAAAGGAGATTTTAAAAATTAGAAAATTCTGGCAGGAGTGATTTCAAAGCTAAGTCCTCAACTGCAACAGGACAATATGTCACTGACCTTTAAATTTAATAAAGGATCTGTAGCCCACACTTGTCCTCCTTGGAGTAACGGGGTAAGTGCTCTGGGAATCTTGCCAAATGCCCCAACTCTAAAATCCAGGTCTCCATGGATACATAGAAAGACTAAACGGTTTTCTACCATTTTAACCATTCAAATTATCATTACACAGTAATAACTGCTCTTTCTAGTTCTGTATGACCCAGAAACTTAACCAGTATGTCTATACTTGTTTAGTCAAATCACTTGTAACAGACCAAGGAAGAGTTAAAAAAAGATTTAGAAAAGATAAAAATAATTTCACTTCTGGAGTAGCAGTTGTTTGAGAGGGATCCATAGGTTTGCCATATTAAGTATAGTTCTCCTAGTTTCTTAGATAAAGGGAAATTTTCCAACTATGGAATAAGAAAAGACGATAGAAAGAAAGGTATCTTAAGAAAAATAGACTTCCTAGTGGCACTTTGCTAGACATGTTTCTATCTCATTCAGTTTTCAAGAGCTAGACAAACAGTCCTTTCCTGGATCCTGAGAAGAGGGATTGTCAATACCCAAAGATCAAAAACTGCTTGCCCATGAATCTATCTAAAGTATAGTCAGTGTGGCTACAAGGCAGTATAGTTAAATTAGAAAGCCCTGAAAAGTATTTTGGTAAACACCATTAAATCCTTTCTGGAACACTGTAAATTATAATAAGCAAATTATTAAAAACCAGAAATATTATTCAGTGAGATCACTAACCCAGTATCCACGTAGCCAGATAACTGTTCGGTTTCCACAAACAACTGGGAGTTCTTAGCAAACAGTCAGTGAAAAAGTATAACCTTATTGAAAGAGATACAAAAAGCAGAAGAATGAAGCATAAAGATTAGGAAGCTCTTATTAGACAATTGTAGAGCTTAAGGTATTTGGCCCTCCAAGAAGAGTTGCTTACATAGCTATGTAAGGCAATATAGAAATGTGAAATCACAAAGAGATTTATAAACCAGAAAAGAACAAATCAATAAACAGCAAGAGATAAAGGAGAGAAATTTCACATTTAAAAAATAAGTAGTAAATGCATAGAGAACCTAATATATCTGCATAGACTACTAGAGACACATTCATCTATGTAAAACTGATTATTAAGGACCTAATGAAAGGAATGGTTTCTATGAACCAAGGATTTTATCAGATTCTAATAAGGGAAACCAGTAGTTTAAGAGTTATGCCTATAGATAGGCCTAAGTAAATTATTTTAAAAATTTGTGTTTAGTTCATCCTTTGTGTGACTCTAGTTATGTTCATTAATTCATTTGTGTCTACAGTACTCAAATTAAAGAATCCTATTCAGGTGTGAAAGGAGAAACATTTTTATCCAAGTAGATATATCACCGTCTAATTTGGGTGACTTGGCAGTAATAGAGGAGACAAGGTCTTTAATACCGGTTGCACTAGTAAATTCCTTGTGTCTGAACCAAAACCAAGGATAGTCAATCTCAGAAATTTTGGCATTTTGGATTGGTTATTCTTTTGTGAAAAGAGGTGCCCTATGTATTGAAGGATATTTAACAGCCTCTCTGGCTAGTAGTATGCATGAACATTCATGCACATGCACACAACACACACTCACACAGTTTTGTCAACCAAAAATGTCTCTGGGAGGGCAGGTTGCAAAATTGTCCCTTGTTGAGAAACACTAAGAATAAATAAACTTAGATCTGATTTGAACATTGCCTAGCAAATAACGGTAATAATTGCTACTGTACACACTAATCTTGAACATGGGCAGGTCTTTGTGACTGCTTCAACCAATGAAATACAACAAAAGAAATTCTTTGGGACTTTCCAGAGTAGGTCATAAAAACGTCATACATTTCTGCCTTGTTCTCTGAGGATACTCACTATTGGGAACCCAGCCACCATGCTCTGAAGAAGCTCAAGCAGTCCGTAGAGAGACTTGTGTGGAAAGAACTGAAAACCCTGGGCCACAACACTAGCTGAATTCCTAGCTAACAATCAGCATCAACTGGTAATTGAGTCATCTTGAAAGCAGATTCTCTATTTCCTGGGTTAACTTACTCAACCAACACCAAAAAGCATAGAGACAAGCCTGAGAAGAGACTATTTGAACCCTACCCAAATTGCAGATTTATGGCAAAATAAAAGATTGCTGTTGTCTTAAGCCAGTGAATTTGGGGTAGCAAATAGCAATAGATACAGCAACAGATAACTGATACATACTTTATTATTTTAAGACTTAGCAAGTATTCTCAAAATATAATGAATTATGGGAATTTCTCCAGATAAAACATTTAAATAAGCACAATGTAAGCATATATATGTATATATATATTTATATGTATATATATATTTATATGTATATATATATTTATATGTATATATATATATTTATATGTATATATGTTTTTTTGAGACAGAGTCTTGCTCTGTCACCCAGGCTAGAGCGCGGTGGCGCAATCTTGGCTCACTGTAAGCTCCGCCTCCTGGGTGCATGCCATTCTCCTTCCTCAGCCTCCCAAGTAGCTGGGACTACAGGCGCCCACCACCATGCCCAGATAATTTTTTGTATTTTGTTTAGTAGAGATGGGGTTTCACCGTGTTAGCCAGGATGGTCTCAATCTCCTGACTTCATGATCCACCCACCTCAGCCTCCCAAAGTGCTGAGATTACAGGCATAAGCCACCACACCCAGTTGTAAGCATTTTTAAATGAGGTTTATTATAAGATTATTTACATTAAAGAAAAAATATTTTTTAAAAAGATGCTCAACAATTAGGCACCATGTAAATAATATATGGCACATTTATGCAATTGTACATAGTGGGCCACTATTTTAAGAGATGACTTTTGTAGTATATTAAGATAGAAATTTTTAAATAGTAACCAAAACCGCAGATTTTAAAACAGTATGCATACAATGATTAAATTTTTATGACATGTATTAGTGTGTGAATATGTATATTTATAAAAAGGAAAAAGTCTTCAAATCTATACTCCAAAATATGTACAAAGGTTACTTCTGTGTGAGAGGTGTATGTTATTAGTGTGTGAATATGTATATTTATAAAAAGGAAAAAGTTTTCAAATCTATACTCCAAAATATGCACAAAGGTTACTTCTGTGTGAGAGGTATATGTTATTTTATGTTCTTTCCTGCTTATCGGAATATTCTACTTTTTCTTTACTCATCATGGTTTTAAATAATTTTTAAAACCAAATCAGTCAAAGGGTTCCCTTTATAATTTTAGTGCAGGATAAAGGACTGTGCCAGATCATCTTTGTCTGTACTTGTGTTTCCAGAAAGTGAATTAGCCTGCAGCATATTCAAATGCATACCATGGTGAGTAGTGCCATAACAGGATTCCTCTCTAATTCCTGATGTTTTATTTTCCCCTATTTAATTTTCCAGAGCCTCCAGATCAGAGGATACAAATTTCTTTTCTTTCCAGAGTAGAAACCAGGAGGCCAGCAGCATAAATGCAAGCAAAGAAACTTCTTCATGCATGAAGGATTAGGGGCTGGCAGCCATAGCAGCAGCAATAATGCCAACATCAGGTGTGATTTTTAAAATCTCTGTCACTATGGGGAAAGGGATTCAAGTGATTGACTGTTTCATGTGGAAGAAAAGGTTAATTCTTTCTTTGCATCTGAAAGGGCAAGTTTGGATAAAGCCCTAGATGATGGGAAAAGAGAAGAACTTGGCGCCTCAAATAAGTCAACCTTTCCAACCCTATTTAAAACCAGCTTGCAGAAGTAGGTTTTCCCACTTTATTGTGTACACTCTGCCTTGTTTCCTTTTCTTCTGTCTTCGAAAATTAAATTCAAAAACTGTGTGCTACACCTTCCCCCAGTTGCACGAAGAGCCCACATTATTGGTGCATCAGCTCATCAGTCCTCTGGGCTTTGAACAGATGTTTGTGTAGGGTATGGGGGTGGAGGTGGAGGGATGTCCTATCACCAGTCCTATAACCTGAATTTAAAGGTTATGCTTTTCAAGAAAAACATTTCAACCACATAATTTAAATGGTTGTCATGGGAGTGGCAAGCTCATTCACTTTGAAAAGAATTGCAAAGGTGGCTGCTATACTTTCCTATCTCCTCTTCCCTTCTCCTCCTCTGAAAGGGACTTCCTATTGAAATTATCTGCTACAAAACACAGCAAAGTCTCACTTTCCTATTCCTACATGGGCTGCAGTTCAGCTGAAATCATCTGACCTGGTGTCACAGCCAAGCCTTGAAGACTCGACATTATATGTCTGTAAGCAGAGTTTGTCCTGGTGGCCTGTTATAGATCAACAAGGAATGAAAGGAAAGGCCTGAGGGTTAGCTAAAATGGATTAACTGGGGAAGGTTGCCTGGCTGGGTGATTATCACAGTAGAAGATTTTCCCAGCCACATGTAGATCAGTGTCAGTCTCTCTAATTTGGAGACATAAGGTAGAAAAGAAGACCAGAGAATGACATTTGCAAATCACTTATTGATTTTAAAGTGGCCTAAGTCATTACCAAGTATCAGGCAGGGAATGTACACATTTCACATAGACGCTTTGGAATGCTAGGTTTTGAGGTTTTATTCTTGCTCCACCACTTACTAGATGTATGAGTATATGCTAAGTAACTAATTAATTCTTACCCTACATGATGGTTAAGTTTTTACATGTCAGCTTATCTGGGTCACCAGATGCCCAAATATTTGGTGAAACATTATTTGGGGTATGCTTGTGAGACTGTTTCTGGTTGAGATAAACATTTGAATTGGTAACAAGAGTAAAGCAGATTGCCCTCCTTAGTATGAGGGAGGGGCTCATCTAATCAACTGAAGACCTGAAAAAAACAAAAGGGCTGAGTAAGATGAAACTTCTTCTGCCTGACTGCTTTAGCTGAAACAATGGCCTTTTCCTGCTTTCAGTCTCAGACTTACACCATGGGTTCTCCTGGTTCTCAGACCTTCAGATTTGGACTGGAACTTACACCATTGGTTCTTCTGGGTCTCCAGCTGGGGTTCCCCCTCAGAAACAGATAGTTCAAGGCAGGCCCACTAATGAGTCTCATGGGGCATAATTCATCCTAAAGGAAGAGAGTCAAGAGACACAACGACAATAGGACAGAAACACAGTTGAAAGGCAATTCTGAATAAAGCACAGTATCTGTCTCTAAAGTTATCCCAGGCCAGCCAAGCCCCACGGCTCAGCCCTGGATATTAGAAAAAGTATCAATGATGTGTAAAAAAGTGAAAGAGCCCCTTCTGGCTAAGAGGCTATTATCGGTTTGCAGTCTAAGCCTCCTTTCCCCACCATATGTTATTCCAAACAAATAGCACTGATAAATCACATTTAAAAAAAAAAAAAATCCGGCCAGGCGTGGTGGCTCACGCCTATAATCCCAGCACTTTGGGAGGCCGAGGCGGGTGGATCACGAGGTCAGGAGATCGAGACCATCCTGGCTAACACGGTGAAACTCCATCTCTACTAAAAATACAAAAAATTAGCCGGGCGTGGTGGCGGGTGCCTGTAGTCCCAGATACTCGGGAGGCTGAGGCAGGAGAATGGTGTGAACCCCGGAGGCAGAGCTTGCACTGAGCCAAGATCGCGCCACTGCACTCTGGCCTGGGCAACAGAGCGAGACTGTCTCAAAAAAAAAAAAAAAAAGAAAGAAAGAAAGAAAATCCAAAATACATAGTCATCTCTTTGTTGAGGAGAAAATAAACTAGAACACAAGCAGTAAGTGGGGCTGAAACTACAGATCATCTGAGCTTGGGGTCTGCAGTCTCAGAGGCAGACAGGAATTCAAAGAAATCCCCCACTCCTTTATGCTCCATAAGGGACCTGAGCTGGTCTCTCTTGAAATCAGCAGCTATGGTAGGACTCCCTTGCAACGACAAGAGGCTTTAAAAAGCCATACAGCGCTGAGTTGGGCTATGTTCTATATAACACAGCTTCATAACCAAGAAGGATAAGGGAAACTGAGGCAAATACAACCTCCTAGTCATGATCTGAGCCAACCTACTTCCTGGCTCAGCAATTGTGTGAAGAGTTAACATAGCAGATTTGAGGCTGCCAACTTAGAAGGACCTACTTCCAAGGTTGGCCCTTGGCTGGCATCTGGGAATTTGGCACTCAGACCATGCCCTAATAACAAGGGCAGCTAACCGTACCCCGACTATTTGTCCAAACAATATGATTTGTGGTTAATGTCTGTTTCCCTTCTGGGAGTCTGGAATTTGGGTATGTGCTAACCAGAAAGTGCCTTCATGATCAGCCTTCCTAAAAAAGTTTTGAACTCTGATCCTCTAGCAGGCTCCCCTGGGCAGAAATATTACACGCATATTTCTACTTTTTGCTGCTGGAAAAAAAAAAAAAAAAAACCACTCATTTGGTGTGTTTCCTCATTGGAGGAAAAGCATATGAGGAAGTCTGCAGGCATTTCTCCAGAATCTACCTGTCTTTTTCCCATGGTGATCTTGTTATATTTTCACTATAATAAACCTTAGTCATGAGTCCCAACTATATGCTGAGCTGCATAAGTGCCACTGAAGAACCTCCCAATGTGTGTGACCTTGAGGGTCTTTAAAACTGTTGCGGCTATGGGATTTATTAGAACAATTCCAACTAGAATATGGCTACAGTGTGGTTTTAGAGAAAAGGGCAGAAAACGATGGAATCTTGGTGCTTGGGTGATGATGCCATTACCCATGGGACAAAACTGCAGCTGAGCTGCTATCTTTTGTGAGAGGTAAAAGGAATTTGAAAACGATAGATTCAACCCCAGGAGAGTTGGTTCATTGGATCCACTGGCTTCTTTTGGCCATGCTAACTAAAATGAAGAAAATAGAAAAGTCCCCACGGTGACTTTGTTTTCTGTGCTCTCTTCCAAGGGAAAGTAAAAACAGCCCAAGTTGTCCTTAAGATGGGCTCTGAATGGGTCGAAGACAATAAAATTAACTGATTAATTGCTCTCTCCTCCAAGAAAAAAAAAAAAAAAGGGAGCGAATCACCGAAGCCCTTTCTCAAGCCTAAACTGCAACACCCCCTACATCTCGTATTCTAGCTGGAATCTCCTAGTCGCTGTGATTTTTATCCTGTAAATGCTGAATTCACTGCAAAAGCTTGGAGTAAAACTTGCCATTAAAAAAAAAAAGATTTTTTAATGGCCTTGTATCTTGCAGCTATTTCATCTATGTATGATAAAAATTGGTTTAAAAAATATCTTAGGCCTCTAATTTCATAAAACCTTTAGAAAGATTATCCCAATCAGGGAAAGCTGCAAAGAAAAAATATTAGTGGTACATAATTCCCTTGCTTTTTGCCATGCATGGGTAGGTAAATTGAAATTTAAACACTTTGAATATCGGAAACACAACAAATCTCCATAACTGATTATTTTTGCTACGGTTTTGCCCATTGGAGCCTCTGAAAAAAGCAAGAAAAAATGAAAACAAAGGCAATCTCCAGATGGAAATATACTTTTGTAGTTTTGAAAAGCTGTTTTAGTTTGCTAATGAGCTGTTGTTGAAATGAAATGGCTGATGATTTTCCAGCCTAATCTGCATAGTTTAGAGTGGGTCAATTTGGACTCAAATCAGGTTTTAAAAAAAGGATCTTAGGAAAGCCTTGTTGCTTGGACTTTGTATGTAAATGTCTGGCCCTGCAGTGTCTTGGGTTTCCTACTACAGAAGAAAAGTTACTGGCATTTTGGGAATCATGAATTCAAGATTCTACTTGTCTGGTTCCGACTCTAAGGTGAAACCTGATACTATACACTGTGTATGGGATGTTTCAGCTTTAGCCCTCACTGTGTCAAACTGAAATCAGATGAGATCTCTCTGCTCAGTGAGCAGGACTTAGATGCTGGGATGGTTGCAGATTTACGACACCCTTCAGTGGGGCTACAAACTGTAAAAACATCGTGTATGCTGGAAGGCCTGTATGGGTTACATACAGATGCCCATGGAAAAGGGTTTATTCTCTTATGAAAATATCTTAAATTGAGCTGCTAGCTGGCTCTATACTACTGGTACTAATTGCACTCATAACTTGTGGTTCCTGCCAAAAGCTGTAAGTTGAGGGAGGACACATCTCTTGAGGAAGCCACCAGGCTTTCTAATATAGATGTTTATGGTTAACAGGATTATGGTTAACTAGCTGAATTCAGAACCCCTGGAGGACACGACTGAAGCTAATTCTGCAGGTTGGTCCCTGCACCATGTAGTCCTAATAATAATAATTTTGCTGTAAAAATGCTTGGATAAAGGTAAAGAGAAAAAAGCTAGTATGGCAGGCCTGAGGCTGTTATCTTTAGAAGGGCCTGCTGGCAAGATTGGTCTTTAGCTGGCATCTGTGACTTGGCACTCAAACTATTCCCTGACTAATAAGGGAGGCTCACTGTGCCTAGACTATTTATATAAACAGCATAATTTATAGTGAACACCCATTTTTCCTGAGAGTTTGCATTTTTTGTACATTCTAAGGCAGAGGATGTCTATGTGATCAGATCCCAGTAAAACCCTTTGATGCTATAGTGGATTAAATAATGGTCCCTAAAATTCATGTCCAAGTTCCAACCCCCAGAACCTGTAAATGTGATTTATTTGGAAAAAGGATATCTGCAAATGTAAGTATCTTGAGATGAGATCACCCTGGATTTAAGGTGGGCCCTAAATCTAATGACAGGTATTACTATAAGAGATAGGCAGATATTTGAAACAAAGAGAACATTATAAAGACCTTGTGAAGATGGAGGCAGTGAATGGAGTGATGTGTCAACAAGTCAATGAAAACTGAGGATTGCTGGCAGCCACCAGAAGCTAGCAGAGAGGCAAAGAATGGCTCCCCCCTCAAATTCTCCTCAAGCAATCAACCTCTCAATGCCTTAAATTCAGACTTCTGGCCTCTGGAACTGTGAGAGAATACATTTCTGTTGTTTTATGTCATCAAGTTTGTGGTTATTTGTTATGGCAGCCTGATATAGTTTGGCTCTGTATCCCCACCCAATCTTATCTCAAATTGTAATTCCCACATGTTGAGAGAAATATCTGCTGGGAGGTGATTGGATCATGGGGGTGGTTCCCCCCATGCTATTCTCATGATAGTGAGTGAGCTCTCATGAGATCTGGTTGTTTGATAAGTACCTGACATTTCCCCTGCATTCTCATTCCCCCCCCCCCCCCTCTCTCCTGCTGCCTTGTAAAGAAGGTACTTGCTTCTCCTTTGCCTTCCACCACGATTGTAAGTTTCCTGAGACCTGCCCAGCCATGCAAAACTGTGAGTCAATTAAACCTTTTTTATTTATCAATTACCCAGTTTCGGGTAGTATCTATATAGCAGTGTGAAAATGGACTAATACACAGCCCTAGGAATCTCATACAAACACTGAGTCTCTAAAGGACTTCCCTGGGCAGAAATATTGCCCACATCTTTCTGCATTTTTTTTACTGCTAGAGAAAGAAACATGCAATGTGTGTCTCCTCATGGAGTGAGAGGGTATAAAAAGGTCTGTGCATGAATTGCTCCAGACTTTTCCTGTTTCTTTGGCCCTTGCTCATCCTGTCATGGATTCTCTGGCAGTAATACACCTTAGCCATGAGTACAACTATATGCTGAGTCCCATGAGGCTTTCTAAAAAATGACCAAATGTGTGGGTGGGTCTTGAGGAACCCCCAAAAAGACGGCATTTGTAACATCCTTCATAGCACAATAGAACATGAGCTCTAAGTCATCAATATGAGCCCTGATGGCGAACAGGAGGCCCAAGCTACTCAATGAAGGAAACCACAAAAATCTCTATTCAGGGTGGGGCTAGTACAGAGAAAAATAAAAAATACTAACTCAGGTTAAGCCTGTACATAAAGTTCTAAAATACATGAGAAAGTTAATGCTAAGACAGAGAACCTAGAAAATCAACAATAGGCTATTAACTCCTTCTCCAGCCCCCAAAATGACAGTAATAGAGCAATTATAAAATAATCCTAAAATAATATTTAAATTCCTGAAGATATAAAGGAAAGAATAAATTCATTAAGAACAAGACATTATGAAACAGAAACAGGCAGAAGTGAAACAAATGTATATATAAAAAAGAACCAATCAGAAATGCTAAAGGAAACAGGGTTACAGAAATTAAAAGTTCAGATAAAATAAATGTCAAAGACAATTATGGTGAATTGCAAAACAGGACACAAAGGAAATCAACTCAAATGCTGCACAGTAAAATAAAGATATCAAAAATATGAGTGAGAAGACACGTGGCATTGATTAAGAGGATCCAACATTTATCTAAATAATCAAATGAGAGCTCAAGAAGAATAAAGGAAATGGCAGAGGAATCACATAGGAAGAGTAAAAGTCTGAGAATTGAATGAATAAATCTACATTAATACATCTAGTGACAATAGAAAACGTGAAGGATAAATTAAGAAAATCTTTAAACGCTACTGGAAAAAAAAAGTGATCCACAAAGTAATGACAACTGGCCTGAAAGTAGAAGTCTAATCAGTAACAATAGAAGACTAGGGTATACAATAGAAGACTAATATATGCAAAGACTGAGGTAGTTTCCACATAGTTTCTTGCATTAAAATTAGTAAAGAAAGTACTTCAATGAAAAGAAAAGGGAGCCCAGAGGGTAGAAGGGGATGAAAGAAATATGGTGTGCACAGAAATTAATAAAATAAGTTGTTAAAATTAGTTAGTTTTAACTGTTAAAAATAATAAATTTTGTGTTAAAGTGACACTTAAAACTCTAGACAATAAGAAGGAAGAATTGAGGATTATTCAATAGGTATATGAAGTATGCTAAAGTTCTTATATTATTAAGGAGCAGAAAAGCAACATTGAATGATTTTATACTTTGTTTAAAATCTTTATAGTTAAGTAGGTGTGTTAAATATTTCAGAAAAATAAACCATAAAATATATTTTACAAATAATATAAATGTATATTTAATGTGTATACATGAATTGTTTCATATATTTTCAATACACATACATGTATTGTGGGTTTAATATATATTAAATACATATATAATAAAACCTGTAGCTTCTAACCCAGCAAAGGAAACCAAAAAAATAAAATAATGAAAATATTATTGATATAAACAAGGCATAAAAGTAAAATAAAACTATTAATAGCCAGACACAGTGGCTTGTGCCTTCAATCCCAGCTACTCGGGAGACTGAGGAGGGAGTATCACTTGAGCCTAGGAGTTAAAGACCAGCCTGGGCAACATAGTGAGACCCTGTCTCTAAAAAACAATAATAGTCAATTAAAATATTGATTTAAAGGACTGTAAGAAGACAGTAGAAACAACTCCAAATATATTAGTAATATCAAAAACAGATGAAAACAAGTTAAAATAACCAGTTAAAAACAAATATCCTTGAATTTCATTTTTTAAGGAAAATGAGATGGGAAACGATATTAGATAAAACAGAATTTAAAGATAAGATTATTAATATATATCAAGCAAGACATTACATAATAATAAAACTTCACCATGAAGATGAAAATCATGACCTAATGTACCCAACAGTGTATTGCTAAATACAGTATAATAAATAACAAAATTGCAACAAAAATTGGCTATGTGAGTTATAATGTATCCACTATAGAAACTTATATAATATGTAGAACTGATATAGCATATAGAACATTTCTTAAATGTAATTAACAAGCTTCTTCTAAGAATGATACATAGAATTCCACACCCAATAATTAATAATAACACATTCATTTTCAGCACACATAAAAATTTCCTATGTACCCACTTACAAAGAAATTCTCAATAATTCTTAAGGAAGCAATATCTTACTACATTCTTTCACCACAATACAATTTTTTAAGTTATTATTTTTTAAAATAACTAATGTATTTTGAGAAATTTAAAAAGAACACATATAAACAACTTATAGGTTAAAGGGTGTGATTCTCAAACATTTAAAATTAAATTATCATGAAAGAACCATGTATCAAGATTTATATACTTTGGCTAAAGTAGTACTTATAGGTAAATTTGTAGCCTTAAATTAACTGTCTGCAAAAGGAGTGATTAAAATTAAATTAAACATTCAACTCAACAAGCTAGAAAACAAACAACAGATAAAGCTAAATAAAGTATTACTTGAAAATACTAATAAAATAGACAAACTAATAGTAAGACTGATCACCAAAATAATCAGAAACCAAACAAAAAACTGTATAGGTAGAATAAATCAATAATATTAGCACCAAAAGGGAACATAACTAAAAATATAGATTTCTTAACGCATTCAATAAATATTGCAAACAATTTTATCATGAATGGCGCAGGTCAGAGATAACCAGGTCCCCACATATTTGCATCTTTCCACAATGTCAGATTTTTATTAATGCTGTCTCAATCATAAAAGCCATGAGCTACATGGAGTTCCCAAGGAGGCCATTCTTCTTAGTAAACTTTCCATTCATTCAGCAGTTAGAGCCATGAGCGCACAGGCTCAAGCCACTCAACTAATCAGTCAACATGGCAAACCGTATGTAATAGTTACCTATCTATCAGTTATCTATTGCTGCAATAATGCTGTGTAATGAACAACCACAAAATCCAATATATATATTTAATCGATACATAAACGTTATAGATTAAACATTCCACAACAAAGTAACATTTAACATTAAAAGAAAGGGGATAGGAAAAAAGGGTTAATGAACCATCCCAGGGAGAGGGATGTAAACAAACAAACAAACAAACAAAAAAACTGTCCTGGTCTGGCTCAAGTTGTCTGTTTTCCTTGCAAGGAAGAGTCTTTGATGTGGGCACAGCCTTCGTAGGCAGATGCTGGGTGCTTATTACGAGTGACAGCCTGTTAAGACAGCCATTAAAAGCTGTTGTAGTCCTGCTCTTTTCATGGCCAGAGTCCTCTGGAGTGAGGACTAATAGTGGAAGAGTGTGCTTGGTTATGTTCTTATCTGGTTGGAGGCAGTCTTTATTGATCACACAAAACATCTGGTCCCTGTTGGCAAAGTGCCTCATGAAATGTAAGAGAGAGTCTTTTTCTAAGACGGGGTTACTTATGTCAAGGGTGCTCTATACAAACTTTATGTCAATAAATTCTCTCAACAGTATATAAATTATAAAAATTGACTCTAGAAGAAGCTGAAAAGCTGAAGAAACCAGTAGCCATTAAAAGGATAGAATCAAGAGTCAAAAAATCACCTCCTCTTCTCAGATAATAGGCTCAAATTGCTTTGCAGATGAATATGACAAAACTTTTATGTTACAGATTATCCCTATTTAATGCAAGCTGTTTCAGAAAATAGTAAAAAAGGTAAATTTCTCAAACTATTTTTATTAGGCTAAACAACTTGATACAAAAACCAGACAAGAATAGGACAAGTATTGACAAAGCTTACTTATAAAAATAGATGCAAAAAACTAAAGTATTAGTAAAGTAATCCTGTTATGGGTTGAAATGTGTTCCCCCAAAAGAGATGTGAAGTCCGAACCCCAGTTCCTCAGAATGTGACCTTATTAGGAAATAAGAGTGTTGCAGATGTAATTAGTTAAAATGAAGTCATTCTAGAGCAAGATGGGTCCTTAATCCAATACGACTAGTGTCCTTATATGATCATGAAGACAGAAGGAGAAAACACCCTATGACGATGGAGTCAGAGGCTGGAGTTCATGTCAAGGATTGCCAGCAACACCAGAAACTAAGAGAAAGGAATAGAATAAACTCTCCTCTAAAACCTTCAAGAAAATACAGTGATGCTGGGTGCAATGGCACACACCTGTAATGACAGCACTTTGGGAGGCTGAGGCAGAAGGATCACTTGAGCTCAGGAGTTAGACACCAGCCTGTACAACGTGGTGAAACCCTGTCTGTACCAAAATACAGAAAAAAAAAAAAAAAGCTGGGCATGGTGATGTGCACCTGTAGTCCCAGGTACTTGGCAGGTAGAGGTGGGAGGATTGCTTGAGCTTGAGAGCCAGACATTGCAGTGAGCTGAGATCATGCCACTGCACTCCAGCCTGGGCGACAGGGCCAGACCCTGCCTCATAAAAAAGAAAGAAAACATAGTTTTGCTATCACCTTGATTTCAAACCTCTAGCTTCCAAAATGTGAGATGATAACATTCTACTGTTTTAACCCATCTAATTATTTCATGGTACTTTGAAGCAGCAGCACCAAGAAACAGGTACAAATGGCAAAGTGAAAAATAAATAATTTGGAAACTCTATGTGATAAGAATATAGAACGATGTATGTCATAGGATTCTCTATATTTTTATTTTTGAGGCAGTTCATAATGTTTTTTAAAAATGAGATCCCTAGATAACACAGCAATGAGAGTACAAGGCAGCAGTGTTTGGGAAAATGAAGCATATGTTTCCTAGCTGGGGTGACTGTAGGAACTCAGAAACAGTGACCTGAGCTATGAGCCAGACCAACAATATGTGGAATGAGAGAAACAAATGTGGATCTGATTCAAAGGGATTCATGGCATAGGCAGGTATATCAGTTATCTATTGCTGCAATAATGCTGCATAACAAACAACCACAAAGTCCAGTGGCTTAAAATGATTAGCACTTATTTCACTCAATAGTCTGTGAGTTGACTGAATAGTTCTGCTGGTCTGGACCAGACTTGGCTGATCTTAGCTGGGCTCACTCAAGCTATCTGCATTCTGTGTTCTGAGGGGACCCCAGAATGGCCGCAGCTGAGATGAATTGCCTTTGTCCCTCAAGGTCTCTAATCCTCCAGGAGACTAGTCTGGCCATATTCTCATGGCAAAGGCAGAGGAACAAGAAACAAAAGCATTCAAGTGTTTTTGCAAACCCCATTGGTCAAAGCAAACACCCGGCCAAGTCCCCCCAGAGTCAGAGTGGGAGGAGCCTACAGTGTTACAGGGCAAAGGGCAGAGAGGCCATGAAATGGTGTCATCAACATAATCAATCCTCCACAACAGCTTCCATGATATTAACATTAGAAAACCAGAACAGGAAAGGAGAAAAACTGCTAGGCACAATGTGATAAGTTGAAAAAAAAAAACTTAATCATGACCACCTGGAGATACCCGTGGGAACTTCCTGAAAGAGTAGGGAGAAATATAGAGATAAGATGCCCACAGAATAGGGGGTAGAGGGGTTGCTGGGGGTGGGCAGAATCAGAGAAATACTCATCTCCATTATTGCAACCCTATTTTTACCCTATCCAGACAACTCTAGTGAGTCACTAGTGATACCAGGGACAGTTTTACTGTTGAGTTCTACAAAACTGGTGGCATACGAATCTCCCCTCCCAGTGTTGGGTCACAGTATTTCCCAAAGGTACCCAGGAAAATCAGCATTTGCAGCTATGACCACTGCCCATGCTTCCAGGCTAAGGCTGATACACGTTCTGAGTAAAAAGGTTAAACACAATCATCTGGTGCTTTCATATCTTCCCCTTTTGGCCACTACCATGGCTCTTCTACCAAGTGTCCAAAAAAAACAGCACACAGAGATAGTATCCTGCAAAACATTCCAGTGAAAAGCTTATCTAGCAGTTCATCTAAAACAATGGTGACAAAGTAATATCAAATTCAGAGTGCCAGGAAGCCTGCTTCCCTACCTGCAAGAGGATATGGGCGACCATTGTTATTTAATTAATGACAATATTCAAAATAACTCACTCTGTCTCCAGGAAACCCCTGTGAGAAATTTCTCCATCCAAAATGTGCTTCCCTTACTGGAAAGAAACCTAACTTCTTGCTCTCAGATCCATAACTTGACCTACTGGAATTCTAGGTGAGAGACACATTGTAATTAAGAAGCAATATCAGGCCTGGTGCAGTGGCTCATGCCTGTAATCCCAGCACTTTGGGAGGCCGAGATGAGTGGATCGCAAGGTCAGGAAATCTAGACCATCCTGGTCAGCATGGTGAAATCCCGTCTCTACTAAAAAAAAATACAAAAACTAGCTGGGCGTGGTGGCACATGCCTGTGGTCCCAGCTACTTGGGAGGCTAAGGCAGGAGAATCGCTTGAACCCAGGAAGCAGAGGTGGCAGTGAGCCAAGATCACGCCACTGCAATCTCTGTTGACAGAGCAAGACTCTATCTCAAAAAAAAAGAAAAAGAAGTGGTATCTGTATGAGTGGTTATAGAAGAAAAATACTCTAAAACAATTTTATTTAGTTATGGATTTTCCAGGGAATCACAGAAATGGAAATCTTATGTGAGCCTATTGAGAACGACAAGTGTTTATTTAGTAGCCTGTATCTGGTATTTGGTGGGGACAGTGCAGATGCACAGAAACAATAGAAAGCTAATTCTATTGATAGTGTGGACTCTCATTTAAAGATGGAGATTAGCCCAGACTCCCTTCTTGCCCCTTTGTCCTCACACATCCTGTATCTTGGAAGTGGCAGATTGATTTATGTGGTTTGAAAACTTGCATGATCATATTTGTTCTGTACCACATGTACAGACTTCCTGGGAAAAAAAGATGTGATCACTCATTTTTTTCGGTACACTAGACCTTCTCTTCGTATGTCTTCTCCTAAATGCATAAAATTAAATCACTGGTTTTATTCCCTTGTGTCTACATCTTAGACCTGCATAGACAAAAACTGGCAAGAGATAAGGGCAACCAAAATTTATTGAGCCAATAATGTGAGTCCTATCTTCAACGACCAGTTGGCACTAATGTAACTAAAATGACAGATAAGTCAGTATTATGCACGCAGTTTCTAGCTCTTCCATGGTACCTAATCTCTGTCTCCTATAGGAATTATACTATAGATTCCTGAGGACGTGCATCCAATTCTGTCCATCCAATGGAATAAAAGGTTTACTTACTCATATTGGCTGACTTGCTTTGCAAACAGTATTAGATAATACGAAATTTATTTTGAGGTTTAACTTACATAAAGTACACATACCTTAAATGTACAGCTCAGTGGATTTTTACATATGTGCACACACGTATAAAGCCACCCAGATCAAGATATAAAACATTTTCAGCATCTCAAAAGACATCCTCATGTTCCCCACCATTAATATTCCCCAGGACTAAATATTATTCTGACTTCTATCACTTTAGGTTAGTTGTGCCTACTTTGGGGTCTTTTGTACATCTTTCATGTCTCTACTTACGTTCAATCTTCCCTCTATCTTCTTGAGCACAAAGAATATGGCTAAAATCACTGTTTTTGTATCTTTTTATACTAATTCTGTAATTTGTGTCATTTCTGAATCAGTTTTAATTGATTGACTTTTCTCCTCATTGTCGGTTATATTTTCCAACTTCTTTACATGCATGATAATTTTTATTAGATGCCAGATATTTTAACCTTTAGGGTACTGGCTATTTTTTTCTATAAATATTCTTGAGCTTTGTTCTGGGATACGGTTCAGTTACATGGAAACAGTTGAATTATTTCAGGTCTTGCTTTGAGCTTTATTAGGTGGAACTAGAGCTAGGGCTAATATTTTGCAACTACTGAGTTAGTACTCTACCCAGCGCTCTGTAAATTATAAGGTTTCATATTCTGGGTGATGGGAAAAGGAGCCAGTCTGGTCATACAGTGATCTCCAAGGATTATTCTCACTAATCTTTTTGGATGGTTCTTTCCCTTACATGCAAGCACCAGTAAGTATTTGGCTGAAGACTCAAAGGAGTCCTTCTCAATAATCTTTGGATTTCTCTCATCTCCAGTACTTGGCCCTGAGAACTCTAACTACCTTGACTTCCCAGACTGGCAGCTTCATCTCCTGTACTAGAGAAGCTGCAGACCCTCACCTGCATTCTTCCTCCGAGTACTGCAATCTGGAAACTCTCCAGGCTTCACCTGCTTTCTTTCTCATCTCTCAAAGATCACTGTCTGTTGCCTTTCTAGTATCTTGAAAACCATTGTTTCATATATTTTGTCTGAAATTGGTTTTTTCAAGAAGAATAAATCTGGTCCCAGGTAAACTACCTTGGTCGGAAGTGGAAGTCCTTGTTTTGCCTACTTTTGAACTTTATTTAAATGCAATCATATTGTATGTTCTCTTTTGCATCAGACTTCATCAACTCAACGTTATGTCTAATCCATCCATGTTTTTGCATGTATTAGTAGCTTGGTATTGTTTGTTTGTTTTAGCTGTTTATATTTCCACCAATAATATTTTTAAATTGTTTTAGAAATTAATAATTACCCCCAAAGTCTTTTATAAGAATGATATTAGTAAAAGCTTTCGGAAATCATGGATTTGAATCTTGAGTTTGACAATTGTTATCTCTGTGCCCTTGAAAACACTCCTACAGTTATTGGCTCAAAATTAGTTCAAGTGCTTTGTACTATTCTGTTCGCTAAAAACATACAGTGATTTTTACTTATAGAATCAATGACTCTTGGTTTTCTTTTGTTTTCTCTACAACATAGCAGGAATTTGGCATCTCCCCTGCCCAAGTAATTTCAGTTCTCACAGAAGGGTTCACTGAGTGACAAGCGGAAATAAGTACTTTCTAAATACACAGCACTAGGGAACTAAGGAAAACAATGATCACATTTAGTAGCCCAGATACTATTGCTCTGTTATCATACAATTAAGGGACTTAACTTCCCCTAGAAGTAACCATGTTTTTAAAAATTCTAGATTATCAGTACCTTTTAAACTCAAAGGCATACCGAGTAAGCTCCAGCAGGTTTGTTTTCAGTGATATGATTGGGCTTCAGAGGACACCAAAAGTTTACTTTATGCATTTTCCCTTTTGGGTGTAACTTTCATCATATTAATGAAGTAAGGAATTTCATTTGTATAAAAGATGAGCATGCTCCGATAATTTGGTTATAATGACATTGAGCTCAGTAAAGATAAATACACTGCAGCAGTCTATTCTGCAAATATAAATTCAATTTCTTTCAATGCTTTGAGTTTTTATTTTTTTCTTAAGTGGCTGAACATTAATTATTCCAATATCAGATAACAAACTTTCATCATTTTGAGGACAAACTACTCTAATATCAAATGAAAATGTTTAAGAGAATTTCACTTGAATCAATGTATTCTTTTTAAATAACCTATTAGGTCTTAACTTTTCTTCTCAATGAGGATTCCTCAAGATTTCCAGAGGCACTGGTCTTCTGAAAGAGATCTCGTGCTCATCTACCACCATCAGCTCTTTCAATCAGCAGTCAGGTCGATGAACCAGAGTTTTGTTTTTTGTTTTTGATGTGGGCTCAAAGCAAAATAAAGAAAAAGTAAACACACTGGAGAGTGGTGGTTAATTTGGGACAAATGGAGTTAGACAGCTTCTGCCTCCTGTTAGTTAAATGGCATTGGGAATGTTATTCACCTCTTAGTCTATTTTTCTCATCTGTAATAACAGTAGCTTTATAAACTAACAGGAGAATTAAAAATTTTGCATTCACCATAAAAAAAGAACGACATCAGGGACATGGTTGGAGCTGGAGGCCATTATCATTAGCAAAGGAACACAGGAGCAGAAAACTAGATACTGCATGTTCTCACCTATGAGTGGGAGGTAAATGATGAGAATACATGGATACACTGAGGAGAACAACACACACTGAGGCCTTTTGTAGGGTAGAGGATGGGAGGATGGAGAGGATCAGGAAAAACAACCAATGAGTACTAGGCTTAACACCTGAGTGATGAAATAATCTGTACAACAACCCCAGTGACACAAGTTTACCTAGGTAAGAAACCTGCATTTGCACCCCTGAACTTAAAAGTTAAAAATAAAAAATTCTGCATTTAAAGCTTTTAGTACCATTCCTGGCACATAGAGCTCAATTTTAATAGTGATTGCTATTGTTAGTGAATTTGCTTCGTCCCTTCATTGGTCCTTCTTTCAGAATTGCCAACCAACTACTGGAGCCAAGTAGGATATCTTGATGTTTTCCAGGTAGGTTCATCTACTCATTCACAAGTCCAACACACACTGAAAGCTACTCACAGTGACAATCTTCCTTCAAACAGGAATTCCTGGTTCTGAACTTGTCATACTGCCAGGTAGCTTCTTCTGCATCGCATTTGCCTTGTGTTGTTTAATTTTTTTCAGCATTCTCACACTGTAGTGATTTAGGAAAGCAAATTCCAGAATCCAACTGCCTAAATGTAATCTTCAAATGTAACCTATCATCTGTGGAACTTGGGCACATTACCTACCCTCTTCAACCCTGTTTCCCAATCTGTAAAATGGGAATAAGAAAAGTGCCACAGTGGATTACTGTGGAGACTAAGATTTTGCAGGTGGTAGAAATTTAGCACAAAGATGGCACTTAGTAAGCACTCATTAAATCTTATCTTTCATTAAAGTGTAAATAATTAAAACCCTATGTTATCAACCATGAACAGAATTGTTTCCACGTAGTCCGCTATCTGCTGCTAAGAGGACAATTTCACCTTTCTCTAAGGTAGGAGAAATAAAAGTTCATTAACCAAGAGAAGGGTGCTTAAAAAATAAGATGCTCTGGGCCAGGTGTGGTGGCTCATGCCTGTAATCCCAGCACTTTGGGAGGCTGAGGCTAAGGTCGGGAGTTCAAGATCAGCCCAACCAACATGGAGAAACTCCATCTCTACTGAAAATACAAAATTAGCCTGGTATGGTGGCACATGCCTGTAATCCCAATTACTCAAGAGGCTGAGGCAGGAGAATCTCTTGAACCCAGGAGTCAGAGGTTGCAGTGAGCCCAGATTGCACCATTGCATTCCAGCCTGGACAACAAGAGCGAAACTCCAGCTCAAAAAATAATAATAATAAGATGCTCCTTGTTATCTCTTCTCTCTCAAAACATCCTAGTCCTCTAAGTGCTATTCTGGAGACAGTTTCCTTCTAATAATAATAACTTCTATCAGGTTTATATAGATATATTTAGATATAAATATTGATATAGTGAGCCAAGATGTTGCCACTGCACTCCAGCCTGGACAACAGAGGGAGACTCCCACTGAAAAAAATCTTGATATGCATATCTGTATGTGTATCTAAAGAGCTACATGGTGATGGAAATGAAAAAAAGTGATATTAGATAAATGTAAATTATCTAAAAATAGTGAATTAGATAAATAGAGCCTGTCCTTGGAATCATGGCTTCCACTACAAAGAATTAATTACCTTAAGTTTAAAAGTTCAGCTGGAAACAATCCCATCCCTGAACTTCCTTGGCAGAATTATAGAGATCATGAAGGAAAGCTTACTAGCATCCAGCTTTGAGGGAAAGCAGGTTGGTTTGATGCCCTTAACAATCAAACCAACTTAGAAACATCTCAGTACTGGATTGTGGCCATCCTGCTGAGGTCCCATCCATAAAGGCTTCCCGGGAAATTAGGAACTGCTTTAGTAGAATTTAAGATTAGTTTTGTCGTAGTTTGGTTACGCCCTCTGGTATCCTCTCTGGCTCTATTATTTAGTAGCCGTTTAATATTTTTGCTTCTCTCCTAGATCCACAATTCTCTTCCAGAATAATTAGACAGGCATCTTTGGTCTTCATATAAAAGAGATGCAGAATGCCCTGAAGGGTCAGTGTGATGGCTGACCTCCACATACCAACTCTTTGTGGTGCAAGATTTGGAGAAGTAGGATTACAGGTGGACCTTTTTGTGCAGATTAGCATTCTCCTTTTCTGTTGTCCCTAGTTCTCCGTCTCCTTTTGTGTAAGTGGGCATGTGGGTAAAGGATAGTAAACTTATAGCCTGGAGTATGGGGCACAGTTTCCATGTCTTCATTCTGACTCTGCCAGGACCCTCTGCTTCACCCCAGGGTGTTGCCTGCTGTGCCTCTTTCTCCATTCAGGACTCAGCTATTTTTTGAGTTGGCCCATCCTGACATCAAAGTTCAATTAGTAAATCAAACCAGATTTCTGTTTTCTCTCTCTAGCCAAATTACCATACACCTCATGGAACTAAGGTAGGTGGGTGGGTGTGTGTATGTGTGTTACATAATTTTCGAACTTTGGGGAAATATAAGTTACTTGAATACTGGTTTTATTATTTGAGGCAGAAGTTGGCAAAAGGCAAGGCAATTCACTCAGTACCTAAGAATACAACTTACAGGAGATGTAAAGGACCTCTTCAAGGAGGACTACAAACCACTGCTCAAGGAAATAAGAGAGGACACAAACAAATGGAAAAACATTCCATACTCATGCACAGGAAGACTCAGTATCATGAAAATGGCCATAATGCCCAAAGTAATTTATAGATTCAATGCTATCCCCATCAAGCTATCATTGACTTTCTTCACAGAGTTAGAAAAAACGACTTTAATTTCATATAGAACCAAAAAAGAGCTCATATAGCCAATACAATCCTAAGCAAAAAGAACAAAGCTGGAGGCATCATGCTACCTGACTTCAAACTATACTACAAGGCTACAGTAACCAAAACAGCATGGTACTGGTACCAAAACACATATGTAAACCAATGGAACAGAACAGAGGCCTCAAAATAATGCCACACATCTACAACCACCTGATCTTTGACAAACCTGACGAAAACAAGCAATGGGGAAAGGACTTCCTATTTAATAAATGACGTTGGGAAAACTGGCTAGCCATATGCAGAAGACTGAAACTGGAGCCCTTCCTTACACCTTATACAAAAATTAACTCAAGATGGATTAAAGACTGAAATATAAGACGTAAAACCATAAATACCCTAGAAGAAAACCTAGGCAATACCATTCAAGACATAGGCATGGGCAAAGACTTCATGACTAAAACACCAAAAGCAACTGCAACAAAAGCCAAAATAGACAAATAGGGTCTAATTAAACTAAAGGGCTTCTGCACAGCAAAAGAAACTATTATCAGAGTGAACAGACAACCCACAGAAAGAGAGGAAATTTTTTGCAATCTATCCATCTGACAAAGGGCTAATATCCAAAATCTACAAGGAACTTGAACAAATTTACAAGAAAAAAAAACAAACAACCCCATCAAAAAGTGGGCAAAGGATATGAACAGACACTTCTCAAAAGAAGACGTTTATGCGGACAACAAACTTGGAAAAAAGCTCATCATCACTGGTCATTAGAGAAATGCAAATCAAAACCACAATGAAATACCATCTTATGCCAGTTAGAATGGCAATCATTAAAACATCAGGAAACAATAGATGCTGGAGAGGATGTGGAGAAATAGGAACTCTTTTACACTGTTGGTGGGAGTATAAATTAGTTCAACCATTGTGGAAGACAGTGTGGTGATTCCTCAAGGATCTAGAACTGGAAATACCATTTGATCCAGCAATCCCATTATTGGGTATATACCCAAAGAATTATAAATCATTCTACTATAAAGACACATACACATGTATGTTTATTGCGGCACTGTTCACAATAGCAAAGACTTGGAACCAACCCAAATGCCCATCAATGATAGACTGGATAAAGAAAATGTGGCACATATACACCATGGAATACTATGCAGCCATAAAAAATGATGAGTTCATGTCCTTTGCAGGGACGTGGATGAAGCTGGAAGCCATTATTCTCAGCAAACTAACACAGGAACAGAAAACCAAATACCACATGTTCTCGCTCATAGTTGAGCAATGAGAACACATGGACACAGGGAGGGGAACATCACATACTGGGGCCTGTCAGGGGGTAGGGGCTAAGGGAGGGATAGCATTAGGAGAAATACCTACTGTAGATGACGGATTGATGGGTGCAGCAAACCACCACGGCACATGTATACCTATGTAACAAATCTGCACATTCTGCACATGTATCCCAAAACTTAAAGTATAATTAAAAAAAAAAAAAAAAAGAAAGAAGGCAAGGCAGGAATGCTTGCTTCTGTAAACTGAATTCTTGAGCCTGTTACTTCCTATTAAGCCATTGGCAGAGAAGTAATAAGGGCCTTTCCAGGGATTTGCTGGATCTGTAGGTGAAAGGCATGTGTAGTCTGAAACAAAAGAGGGGACCAGAGTACAGAAATAGCACATGGGGGATAAAATTCCAGAAGTTAACTGCTCAGCCGCTTATCTTGATTCTGTGGTTTATAAAGCTGAGTTTGATTGTTTAGGAAAGAAAGCATTTGTTCAACCATTTTGCTCTAGGCCACCTACATATTCTGTCCTCCACTCAAATCCCATAAATGGCTAGAGGTGCATTTAGCACCCCTGGCAATTGAAAAAAAAAATGACAGATTCACCACTTCGGAAAATAATTTGGAAAAAAAAGTTTCAAAACCCATAAAAACCCTCACTTCCTCTGACTCAGTAGTCTAAATCTAGGGAATTAAGTGAAAGAAGCGCCATATATAAAAATGTTTATTTTTAATGTTTGTAATAAAAGCAATGTAGTAAATAAACAATGGAACATACAAAAATATGATGTGGTTTATGAAATCAATAAAATATGTGGCCATTGAAAATATTTATTAGAAGACAATAACACAGAATATTCAATGCAATATTTTAAAGTAACAGAATTGTAACCCAACTCTGGCTGGAAATACATAATAACCATATCTACATATGATCAAATAACAGAAAAGTCTATGGAAAGTGAAAATGAAAACTTTTTCATAAGTTATTTTGCCTTTCTTTTTTTTATTATAATGTTAGAATAGAAAAAAATACTGGGAGAATATGAAATCCATGCTCATTCATGAATCTAGTTACCTGAGAAGGGAGTAACTTCTGTCTTGGTAAATCGTCTCCACATTCTCTGACCAAAAGGTTGACACAATACTGGAGGTGGGAAATTAACAGATTGTTCTTCCCAAAAGAAAAGAAGCTGCTCATCCCTAAGTGCAGCGGTGGATGTTTGTTTTGGCTCTGTTTAAAACTTTCTTTTGTTATAGAACACATTAAAAATAGGCCTGTGAGAGAGCTCTCCTTTGGAGAAACAAAAAGAAATATTGGGTCAAGTATTGAGAACCTTACACTTAGCAATTTATCCTAGAGCTCCAGAGAGGGTCAAATGTTTTTGAGAAAGGGCAGCCAGGGGTCACTGGGACCACAGCCATTCTCCCAAAGGCCACTGCTTCCTGGTTCCCTGAGAGCAGAGTCTTCTCTCTGATGATTTCTTGGGTTCATCTCAACATCAACCAAATGTTTGAGTACCAAGAACACATCAGTCAAAGAGAAAGGAGAATCCAGTCTTAAGGAATCATCCCAGGATACATTGGCTCCCTGAACATGAAGAGATATATGTAAAAAAAAAAAGCATTATGGATAATGAGGATATCAAATAAGCTCTCCAGTAGGCTGGGCAGGGAAAGGCATGGAAACCAGAGATGACCAGGTTGAGTTTTGCCTCAGAAGAAAATGGTTGAGGAGAATCCACAATTGCAAACTTCAAATAAAGTTTAAGAGAGCAAAAGAGAGCTGTGGGAAACTATGCTGTTATTGAGCTTCAGGAAGGGATCTAATTGAGGATGCCCAGAACTCACAGATGACTCTACCCCAGCCAACAAGCTCTTCTTCCTTAATGTCACCAGGAGGTGCACTTCCCTTGCCCTGTGTGTACATGGTATGAGTGACTCTTAAACCCGAAACAAGAGCCATGGCTTAATTATGTGGCAACCAGGGAATAAAGGGTGATGCAGTAAATACCGGTTAGTATCATTTCCTTGCATTTAAAGAAAAAGAAACTGAGGCACAGAAAGTGAAATTGCTATATAAGAAAGGAAACCACTTCTTTTTTTTTTTTTTTTTTTTTGAGACGGAGTCTCGCTCTGTCACCCAGGCTGGAGTGCAGTGGCGCGATCTCGGCTCACTGCTATCTCCGCCTCCTGGGTTCACGCCATTCTCCGGCCTCAGCCTCTCCGAGTAGCTGGGACTACAGGCGCTCACCACCACGCCCGGCTAATTTTTTGTATTTTAGTAGAGATGGGGTTTCACTGTTGTCTCGATCTCCTGACCTCGTGATCCGCCCGCCTCAGCCTCCCAAAGTGCTGGGATTACAAGCGTGAGCCACCGCGCCCGGCCAAGGAAACCAATTCTTGCTAAAGCCAATCAGTCAGCTCTGAGGAACACGAACCAGTGGCTATTTGCCTTTAGCAGGGGACTGAGGGTAATCTGACAAAGGTCAGCAACCTCTGACAATGCTAATTAGCTTTCTTGATTGATTTTTTTTAACTTAGAGAGGAAATAGAAAAAAAAAGATTAAAAAGGTTAATGTTCTTATCCAGAGTTCCAGCTAGAATGTGATTATGGAGATCTCTGACCTCTCACAGGGAAACTATTTGTTGTAGCTCCACAGTGCCTAGACATCTCTGAGATTCAAAGCGTGGGGAGAAAATGCGAGAAAAGCTGAGAATGCAGTGGATAGAGATATGAACACCCAGCAGGCAGGGAACAAAAGAGGAATGAGAAAGGCTAGCAATGATAATGGAGACCAAGCACGCCACTGCCACCCAGGGACCATGTTTTGACATAGAAAAATCAAGCAGGCTCCAAATTCCAGGGAAACCCCAACTCCAGTGACAAACCTAAAACCTTCCCTCAGGGAAATAGAGGAAATAGAGGAGGATCTGGAGGAGCCAGTATCTAGCCAAATGATCATGGGCAACTGGGAGACAGCATTGGAATAGCAGGTCAGTGCCAGCCCAGGAAGGGTAACCCAAGATCTCTCATTCAACAACCCTGGACATGACACCACAGAAGCAAAATCACCAGAGGTGAGATCAGCGTGGGAAATCCCAAGCTGCAAAGCCTACAACAGAAAGCACTGAAACAATGTTAATTTTTTTTTCATCCAGTTGTCAGTTCTATTCTGGAAGTAGAAAAAGACACTACCTCAGCCAAGAATCTCAGAGGTGACTAAAACTCAGGGCCAGGATAGAAAGGGGACGTTTTGGGCTCCAGAAAACTTTTTCTTTACTTCTCAAAAGCCTTGTGGCTCTCTTTATCTCTCTTTTTTTCTCTCTCTCTCAAGAATGGGGCCTACACGTGCATTTGCAAACCAAGAGGAGACAAAACTCTAGAACGGACCTGTGGTAATTGGCATACACAGAAGAGACTGAGGTACTTACAATCCAATTTCCCAGCAGTGGTGTGTTTACCCCTCCCAAATACCTGGACCAATACCTGGAGACTAAAAGAGGAACCAGAGGGTCCCCATTAATGACACAATAATGTGGCCAAGAGACCCAGAACCAACAAAACCTGCCGGCCTCTGTCCAACCTGTAGTCCAGCCCTCCTGGAACACACACACACAACGTGAAACCAGGCTTCTGGTTTGGGATGGGTCACGACAAAGGGCACCATCAAAGCCAAGAACAGGATAAAGACCCATATAGCAGCTACATGCAAGAGACTGATTCCTTGAAGGACCTTCAGTAAGTGTCACTGCTATATGCTTGAGCCAATGTAGAGCAACCTAAGCAGAGGGGACTTTGAAATGGGGTGTGGCTCTCTTCAGCATCCCAGTCCAGTCTCTGCAACACCCCCACCAATGTCCACAGCCACACAAATCATGCCAGGGTTGAAATATCTCCATTCAGACCATCCACTCTTCTCACAAAAGGTATAAAGACAAGCTCATCCTGGAGAGAAGCAACCCTCAACAAGGACATCTTTTATAGGAACCATAGTCACCCTCTCCATCCCCATTGCAGAGAGACCCATCTACTTTGTGAGCAAGTAGCAAAAGCACCAGAAGCAGGAAGAAACCAGCCACCTAGGCCCACACATCCCCTTCCTAGACAGAGAAAGCAAGGGAGGTACAGCAGCAGGAGGCTCTAAAGAGATGCCTCCAGTATTTGACGTGGAGCCAGTCTGCCTACCTTAAGATCATATCCTGGGTCTGGAATCCCAAAGACCTATAATTTCCTATATAGTCACAAAGAAGTACATAAGATCAAGAGGAAACATTCCACAAATAGATCAGAACTGCCTTTTGGGGTTTGGTTACTATCTTCGTACCATGAGAAGATTGAAATGAAGTTAACAAGCATGAAGGAAACATATATACAGGGGCTACACGGGCAAGATGCTTGCTCAGGGGTTAACTTCCTACCCATACCTCTTTATGCCTGCCATCTTTTGTATACACCCCAATCACTGACATAGAGAAGATTGTTGAATAAATGAAATCTACTCCAAGTGTGGATCTGATTTCTATGTCTCCTGTAAGATACAGAAACAAGATCCTAGGAAAGAGGACTTAGGGCAGTGAGGGGACACAGTCTGGAGCATTTTAAAGCAGGACAGAATATAGATTCAAAAGTAACTAAAATCTGCTCATAGGAGATTGCTGGGCCTGAGAAAACCACCTAGTCAATAGGAACTACCAGGCACCCAAAAGGCTTTGAAGACCCAGAGCAAATCCCTGCAATGTCTCTTCCTACAAGTCCCCCCTCCATATAACTGGCATAAGAGAAACTGAGTTAAAACACCTCAGTCCTAGGCTGGGCGTGGTGGCTCATGCCTGTAATCCCAGAACTTTGGGAGGCTGAGGCGGGCGGATCACAAGGTCAGGAGATCGAGACCATCCTGGCTAACACAGTGAAACCCCATCTCTACTAAAAATACAAAAAATTAGCCGGGCGTGGTGGCGGGTGCCTGTAGTCCCAGCTACTCGGGAGGCTGAGGCAGGAGAATGGCGTAGCCCGGGAGGCGGAGGTTGCAGTGAGCCAAGATCTCACCACTGCACTCCAGTCTGGGTAACAGAGCGAGACTCCGTCCCAAAAAAATAAAAAATAAAAAATAAATAAATAAATAAATAAACACTTCAGTCCTCTAAAGGGGACTTTTTTATGGGGACTGAGAAAAGTCAAAAGTTCTGTAGATAGGGCCAACAGAGGCGCTTCTTGGGTCCCAGTCTTACGAATAACTGTCTTTTTCCTTAATCACAGGTCTGGTCTGTGATGATGATCACACTTCCTTCTTTTAAGTGAGATAACTTAATTCACAGAGCTAAATATGTAGACCTCCTCTAGCAAATATGTAATGAGTAATGATATTCATTCTATAGACTGGTTTCTCTTGGCTTCAGGTTACTATGAGCTTTGTTTTCCCTGTAGTACAGTTTCTTCTTCCTTTTTTTCACCCCCATTCTATTACATTATCTCATCTCTGTGTGACATGTTAAATCCTTTTGGAAATAAGGTAATAGATTTTCTTTAAGAAGTCATAAAACCCATTGAGCAATCTGAGGGCACCTGGAAAAGCATGATGGCCATTCACTGCCTTTCTTCCAGTAATGCAGAGCCCATGTCTTTGCTCTGAATGAGAGCCTCCTCCTTTTGCTAGCAGAGGCTAAGATAACCTCCATGTTTCCCTCACCAGATGCACCGCTAATCACTCTCTAAGTCCCTTTCCAACTTCCAGCAGAATGGGCTCCAAAACAGGTGCCCAAAAAGATGGGTCAGATATGTGATGGACCAAGAGGAGTTCTGGGTAGCTGAGGGACAGTTACTGTAGAAGGACATGTGGAAGTTATCCAAAAATGGAAAAAGATAAAGAGAATCCCCAGTAAAAGGGAACGGAAGGCACAAAAACTTGGAGACGCTGTGTGCTACATGTGGATCCAAAGCTGATAGAAAGAGGAGTGGAGGGATGAAAGAAATGAGAGATGTTCAGGGATAGCGTCATTAAAGGCTTTGCCACCTGGGTTTTTATCCTGTAAGCAATGGGGAGCCAGTGAAGGGTTTTAAGCAGAGGAAGAACTGGATCATATTTGCATTTTAGAAAAATGGCTTTGACAGAATATGAAAGATTGATCATCTGGGATACGGCTGGAATCAAGGTCATTCAGGCAAGATTTAGTGAAGACCAAAAATAAGGCAAAAACAATGAGATGCTGAGTAAAGTCCGGAGATGTTTGTGACATCAAACTGACAACACCCAGTAGACGTTTTGATATGAAGGGTACTAATCTGACTCTAGGGATAGACTCATGTCGTTCAGACTTAAAGAATTTATTTCATGGTGGTATCACTCAAAATAGGAGGTGACTAGTAATGAGCAGAAGGTAAATGGATCCAGATATTGGATACAAATTATTTAAATGAGATGCTCAAGATATTTTCCATGGAGAATGATAGTGGCTGTTCATATGGCTATGATCACATTTTTACAAAACCATATTTATGTGCATTAAAAACTTGAGGAAATATCTTTAAAGAGAGAGAACAAGAGTTGAGAAGGATATACACATGGATGTTAACAGTGACCGACTCCTTTAGTATTTTTTGCTCATCTCCACTTTCTCAGCCTTCCATAATAATAATGTTTTACTCTTATATTTAAAAGCAATGGCCTTAAATTTAAGAAAGTAGAAAGAAATTTCTTACCCCAATTTAAAGAAACAGATCTGAATATACCGAGCACAAAGAATAGAGTTTCATGAATCATGAAATAGAGTTTCCTGATTGTACCTAAGGCAACGCACAAAGAGTGCACAGGGTGAGATGAGAGCTGTGGTGGGTCTGTGAGCAACTTCGAAGGGATTAAGCAGGAACAAGGACCTAAGAGAAAGTCTGGATGAAAGTAATGTCCCAGCAGCCGATGTTCCTGAAAATTTTAACGTTCTAGCTGCTAATTTCTTGATCGTGGGACAACTCCTCACTTGTATTTGAACTCCACCCCCCTGGCACTCTCCATCGCCTAGCCAGAACCTACAGGGTGGTAGCTAAACAAATGCTTAGAAATAAATGTGATCCTATTTCCCTTTTAGCCTCCATCATCTGGACTTCTATGGAATATGCTCTCTGTGGCATTTTCTCTTAGAATATAATTAGAAAGGGCTTGCAGAACTCATAAAATGAAAAGTAAAACTCCCCTCTCCTTGGGAGATTCATTCTCCCTGGGAGAGACCATTTAATAAAGCACAAGAGAAATCTCCATCTCACTGATTTCAGACTGTGGCTGCTTAGACACAATAGCAGCAACATGGAGGACCAAAATTAGAGTTTTAAGACGGAAGTGTCCACTTCTGGCCCTATTAAAAAAAAATACCCTTCTCACAAGTGGCCATAAACAGAGAAGTGCCGTGTGTCTGATCATCAATATTGACAACCCTTTAGTGCCCCCCTGAAATTGATCCCAGGTGCAGCAGATTATACAGGACTATAAAAATTGTATTCAAGTATGATAACTACATAAACATATCATCCACTTATAAACAAGGCAGGAAGAGAACATGAAAAAAATGAAAGATTTCTGAACTTGGATTTATATCTTTTCACTTATAAAATATTTTTATTGTTATAATATTGGTATAATAAATATTTAAAAAACAAAAACAAAGTAATTGAAGGAATATTTGCAGAAGAGGGAAGTAACTGCATCTTGGTGATCTGAGCATCTAGGAGACAGGAATGAATGGGAAGAGCATCAGAACTACGACATGAAGAACATGGCTCCAGAGACCTGAGAGAAGGTGGAGAGAGGAAATTAAATATCTTTCTTTCCTAAAGCCAAAAAGTTATTCCTGTTTGTATTCAGCAATCACTCAGAACATTAACGTGTTCTCCATGGAAGATTTCCCATTGGTAAGAGAGAATTTCCATCATCCCCCAAGAACATAGAAAAAGAAGTTTGTTCAACTGGAGCTACAGAATTCTCAGGCCTGCCAATAGGACAGAGAATCTTACAGAAGCCCTGGTGAACTTCAGAATGGAATGAGCATTGATAATTCCCCCTTCACTTATTCCTGTAGAGATTGCTAAAAATTGTATGGCAAGTGAAAATCATCCCAGCTGGAGGTAGGTCATTATCAATTAATTGTTCAACATTCAAGAACACACAAGCTACAGGGACAAGTGGAGCCTCACATGAGGAGACTTCCCAGAAGCCATTCATGTCACTGCCCAAAGAAATTTGCTAAGAAAAAGAGTCTCAGAAGAAATGATGCTGTGGAATAAGCTGAGGTGAAATACGCTCAAAAAGAGGTGGTTTCAACACCCTTGGACAAGAGGGCTGCATCAGGCTTTCCAAGAAAAGGGTGAATTGCGATCTTAGCATTCATAGTGGGACTATTATGTCCTTCAGAAAGATTCCAACAGTGCCTGAGGATTTATAGAAACTGCAAAGCAGCCAGTTCCTGTTCCTTGAGGGTTTCTCTTCCTACACTGAACAAGTCAGGGACTTGTGCCGGCTATTCATGGCTAGCGCAGTGCTTTCACCTAAGTAGAGACAAAGGTGCTGTTGCTGCTTCCTTAGAGTCAGTCACTGCAGGAGCCACCTGGGAAGCAAAAAGGGAAATAAATAATAATATACGTCCAGTCCTTTATTTTTCAAAGGATAGAACCAAGATCCAGTGATAGGAAGCCCTGAAAGTTCAGAACAAGGGAGTAGAGAGCCCAAGAAGTGGTTTTGCTTTGACTGTGAATACATATCAGGTGATTCTAGCCAGTGGTGGCAGCTGCCATTGTGAATCCCACTGGCAGGCTCTGGCAGCTCCATGTTTCCTGATCAAAACAGGTTTTTGTAGGGAATAAATATAGAGGAAATATGGATATGAGGCCCTGGTCTTAAGAACATATGGAATAAATATTCCCTTAGAAAAAAGGACTTCACTGAAGGCTCTAGTCTGTGCATAGATGCCTGGGAGGATCACAGGGCAAATGCAAGTAAGTGAAGATGAGCAAGAGAAAGAATGAGACTATGATAGATAATGAGGAACCCAAGGATACAGGGACAGTAGCTATTAAAAATGAGGGCTGGAGCATCCCCAAGAAGCAGTGAAGATTGTCTGAGTTAAAATAAAACAAGTGGTCTACAGTTAATTCCCTTGGGGAAGGGAAGAGTAAGGGAGAGGAAGAAGAGGAGGAGTTGAGGCCAGAATTATGCAAATTGAAAGAATTGTTGCAGCCTGCTTTGGCGTTAGCGGTAGTGGGACAATATTAATACCAGGCTGGACAAGGACAGTGTTCCAGGATTTTGGGGCAGAGACTCCCACAGTTGAAGGCTGGAGACAGGGAATGGAGGAGAACGTCCATCTCCCCAACAATCTCTAAAATTCTAAGTCATGAGGAGGATCACCTGAAGTTAAAGTCTACAAGTGAAATGCCCTCCATAGTACCTAGTACATAATAGATACTTGAAAAATATGAAGACTTTGTAGAGTACAAAGACAACCTATTCCCTTCCTCAAAAATGTAGAGAGAAGAAGGGGATAGTTAGACACTCTAGGAGGTCAGAATATACACAGAATTCAATTCCACAAGAGAAGGGAAATTCATTTTTCTAACTGTTACTGCTCTCAAGTTATGGCCTCTGCAAAGCCATTCTACTTATATGCCAAGAAGAAAAAAAATATAATCATACATCATAGGTCAGTTGATTCCAGGTGATGATGGGTAGTATGGCCTAAAGTTTATTGAGTCCCTTTATGAGGAGACTACCATAGATTTTCCTTTCTGGAAAGAAGAACGTGCCACCACAAACTTCTTTAAAAGCAGTGAGTCCCACAAGGAAGAGGAAGATATCAAAGTAAGAGCATCACTGTCAAAACATTGCCCCTGACCCCGGCTGTCCACAGAATCCAGGACCCCTAACTGGGGGAACACCTTGGACAGTCCCCTCCTACTTCTTACCTGGTTGCCCCTAGTGGTCTTCCATGCTGAAGGCACTTATAGTGCCCTTTCAGTACCTGCTCAAAGCAGGCTTTGCCTGCTCTGTAACCCACTTCATCAAATGACAGATCAGATGGACCAGAAAGAATGACTCAAGATCAAGACCAAAACATGAGCGGGAGGGCAGTGGTCACTGCCATAGAGAGACCACTGTGAGTTTTTTGTTTTGTTTTGTTTTTTGCCTTGGTATGAGCCTCCTAGTGTAATTCAGAAGTTGGAGGTGATTCTGTCATAGGATCAGGACCACCCTCGTTCTTGGTATCCAAGAATCCACTCATTGGTGAGGGTTCCTCTTTCTGGTTCTGGTTCCAAGGGATTCTTTCCTCATCTTTTTTATCCTATGAAATTCAGGCTGTCCTTCATGATTTGTCTGATATACACATTATCCTGAAGTGAAAACATTTCATAAATTGGTCCATATCACTCCTTTTGCCTCCATCAAGAGAGCAAATGGGATGTTGTTACCAGCAAAAGGGAAAATGAGAAGAGGCCCTGAAGTTTGGTATTTGGTGTGATGTCCTTTGGTCTCAAACATAAGGCCTAGCAGCTCTAGGAAGTCAGTCTCAGACATAACCTTCCTATTTTACATAAAGAGATCAGGATTACCTCACACAAGGTAATAAAGAAGTAATAGACAATAAACCTGGGCATCCCAACAGGTGACAAGAATAAGTCCCTATGCATTCAGAATCAGGGAAGAATCCCACACCAAAAATGTCAACAGGACTCACAATAGCATATCTATTTGCTCCTCTCCTAATAGGCTACATGCCAACTTTTACATGTAAGGTAAAATAGCTGCTGGTAATATTTATTAATGTCAACCTTAAAGAAATTTTAAGACAATAGCTCAAGAAGATCTGAGGCCAGGCGCGGTGGCTCACGCTTGTAATCCCAGCACTTTGGGAGGCCGAGGCAAGCGGATCACGAGGTCAGGAGATCGAGACCACGGTGAAACCCCGTCTCTACTAAAAATACAAAAAATTAGCCGGGCGTGGTGGCAGGCGCCTGTAGTCCCAGCTACTCGGAGAGGCTGAGGCAGGAGAATGGCGTGAACCCGGGAGGCGGAGCTTGCAGTGAGCCGAGATAGCGCCACTGCACTCCAGCCTGGGCGACAGAGCGAGACTCCATCTCAAAAAAAAAAAAAAAAAAAGAATCTGAGACTTGCTGAGCGGCTGCCCTGTATACTTTTCTTGTAGGATACTAAATATTTTAGGCTGTCTTTATTTATGTAAGTTCACTGCTTCATTATTAACACCAGCTGAGTGGACCTGGCTCCTTCTTCCCAATTGGCTGCCTCCTTGAGCTTCCACCTAATGATCTGCATCTTTCAATAGCAAAAAAAAAAAAAAAATCTGGGACTATAGACCTGAAACAGTGGTCCAATTTACAGAGACCAAAAACGAACTAGGAGATGTTTGTCTTAGGGACAGTGACTGCAGACAGAGTCACTGGGCACAGTGAAGATGTGTCCCTCACAACTCTGAGGGATTCGTACTGTCTATTAGCAGTAGCAGGAAACTGATGAGAAGATACATGTATTAGTCCATTTTCATGTTGCTGATAAAGACATACCCGAGACTAGGTAATTTATTTAAAAAAAAAAAAGGTTTAATGGACTCACAGTTCCACGTGGCTGGGGAGGCTTCACAATCATGGCAGAAGGCAAGGGAAGAACAAAAGCATGTCTTACATGGCAGCAGGTAAACAGAGAAAGAGAGCCAAGTGAAAGTGGTTTCCCCTTATAAAACCATCAGATCTCGTGAGACTTATTCACTACCATGAGAATAGTATGGGAAAAACCAACCCCATGATTCAATTATCTCCTACCGGGTCCCTCCCGCAACATGTGGGAATTATGGAAGTTACAATTCAAGGTGAAATTTGGGTGGGGACACAGCCAAACCATATCAATACATATCCCCAGCCACAAGAAAAAAAGAGGATGTTAGAGCATTAAGAGCAGCAGAAAGACAGGAAAAAAAACTAAGCAAAGGAGGTAAGAGGAGCAAAGAAGAAGACAAGGATCATATCAAGAAGAAAACAGGAGAGGAGCAGTCAAGAAGCCAATGCAGAATTTCTAGGGGGAAGTCTAAGCTGGACCACAGCAGCCTCCAAGAGGAAATGTTGAAGGTCACAGGGCTGCAAGGAGAAGAACAGGAGATTAACATTTATACAACACCATGTGGCTCATCACCTCAGTTGAAGGTGGTCTCCAGAAAGAAGGTGCCAGAGGTTATCTTCCTCCAACCCCCACTCCCTGATGCGGCTGCAATCCACCAGGGTAAAGGCCTGTCCAATTAGATTCAACCCAGAGATCTTGAAGGAATACCTATCTAGGAGTGGTTTCTAGAACCCCAAGTATTCAACATGCCTCAGGAGATATTCTATTGAAGTGCAAATTATGGTAAATGTATTGCAGACAATAAGCTGAAATGTGAAATCTCCAGATTTCTCTAAATTATAAGATGCTTTCTAGGGGGAGAGAGGATAGAAGCAAAGAAAAGAAAGGGGAAAACAAACAGAAGAGAGATACAATTCTCTAGCAGTTGCATGGGCTGCTCGTAAGAGAAAGACATGCCAGGACAGCTCAAATCCAATTGGAGCCTCCTGTCTTCTCCAGGGTTGCATGACAGAGTATTTAGCCAATCCTCACCAGTCCGGAAAGGAAAAAAAGAATCTGAGGACCTCTTCAGGACGAAGAACGTGAGATTCAAGGCTTCTGTTTATATAATAAAAAATTTCTTCCATGATAGAAAACCAAATGGTAGTGAATGGATGAATGATAATACTTTTTTCCCAAACTCAAGACTTGGCATGGCTGAAGAAAAGAAGTGAACTGCTCCATAGAAGTTGAGCAGAGCAGAGAGAGGGCACCATTCCTGAAGAAGATACAGTCCCTTGTGGAAGGGACTGGCTCTCAGGGCTGAGGTCATTAACCTAGAAGGCACATATTGGAGCAGATGAAGGCCTCCTGACAAGAAGGAGTCTTGGGGAAAAGGGAATTATACTTGTGTCCTTTTTTAGATAATACTCCTAGTGTGTGGTCTCCAGAAACCCACATATTTAGGAGATATCATTATTTCTATGGATACTGGGCCAAAATGTAAACTTGAATTCCACTGTAGAGACTAGTTTCCCAGGTGTGCCTGAAATGTTAGGGGTGAGATGGAGCACCAGTGGGGACTTTCACTCAGCAGGGTTGGTCTAGGAAATACACAAATTTCTCACACCCTTCTTCCCCTGTGGTATCTAAACCAGGAGTGCCAATTCCATCACCTATAAGAAAAGAAAGCGGACAGAACTGTCTAACTTTGACCCACAGGAAAGTTTGCTCTCTGTTAACAAACAATTGAAGAGGAAAGAATTAGGAGCCGGTCTCTTGACATGACAAGCTGACATAGATAGCAAGGGAGGTGTAGAGATTCCATATTGAATACAAGGTCCAAGTTAAGAGTCTTGACATATGCCTAGAATTGGCCCTATAAAACTGAGCCCTCACCCACTTTAGACATTTCTTTTTCATTCTTGGCCTTCAAGACTACTAAAGTGTCTTTTCCCTGAGGGGTTGCTGCATTATTTTTCCTCCCAGGCCAGGTTACAATCATAGACTCAATAAGAAATACCGTAGCCAAGCCCTTTTACTCTTCTGTCTCTGTCATCAAATGATCTACTTCCTTTAAGAACCTTAGGTAGTACCACAACTGGGACAGGTGCAGTGATCAGCTAACACAGAATCCCTGCAGCACCTGTCCTGGAACCCTGTCCAGCCCTCTCCCAAGATTCAGGCTTCTGTAGCAGTCAAGCTCATGAGTCAGCCTCCCTTGGGTGTCTGGTTATGTGGCCCCTTCCACATTCTTTTGCCCCTGAGAAACTCTGATAATGGAAAAGGATTTGTTCTGACAATGGAAAGAAGTTACAAGGAAGTAGCTTTTAGTTCAATATTTGAGGAGGGAATTTGTTAGGACTGGAGCTCTTCAACAAAAGACTGAACAGCCACAGAAAGAGGGTCATGGAAAAGGACTCAAGCAAGATGGCAAACCACCATCATGGAAACCAAGAGGGGATTTTTGCTTTAGGTTGTTTGCTTCTATCTCCAAAATCTGAATTGCTAAGCCCCTATGGAGCACGGACTATGTCTTATCCATCAGCTCCCAGTGAAATTCCTAAAAAGTTTTAATTAATCTGTTTATGACTGCACATCCAGTGAGCAGACCATTGGAAATTGCTCAAAACAGGAATGTTTTACTTGAGAGGGCCCAGCCATCTCTTGCCTAAGCCTCACCCGTGGACAGAAGCAGTTTTCAGTAAAAAGGCTGCCAGGAAGCTTCTGATTCTAAAGGGATTTCACCCACAAGTCCAAAGGCTCCACGTTGCAGGAAAAAAAAGAGGGCAGGGAGTGTATTTTCAGGGCAACTCAAATCTATGCTCCCAGGAAAAAATAATAATAGGTGTTTTAAAAGGAGGGCAAATCCATTATAACAGCAAACTGACATTTGGAAAAAGTAGGAGTGGGGAGTTGAGGTGAGGGACCTATTAGGCATGGAGTGACTGTCTCTGGAAAAGGGCTCTGACCCACCAACATCCCTATTTCCCTCTATTCCCAATGAATGACATTGCCCCACCTATTACAAGGCCTGTTCTTCCAGGAGAGATCAAGCTTCTAGAGCAAGGGGCCCTGGGCTTAACCATATTAACATTTGAATGGCTTAAATGAGCCCCTTTCCAGGGAGTGCATTGTGATGGGGAAGAGAGGGGTGAGGTCATGGCTCATCCACAACGGAAGAGAGTAGAGAAAAGGAAGACTGAGGAAAGGGAAGTCTGGGTGCTTAGAAGACATATTTCTCCTCCATTTTATGTACACAAGAATCAAAACGTCACACAATTTGTTTTTTTCTATTTTTAACTCATATATTGACACAAAATTACCAAATACCATAAATAATTATTACCCCAATAAAGATATATCTAATCAAACTATTTTTGCAATACGTTAGTATTACATTTTAAAAATGTTTATTCACCCACTAGGGCCCTAACTCAGACACCTACAGGGTGTCCTAACACTCAATACATCAGATCTAAAGTTCTTTAACTTTGTTTCCTCTCCATTCCTCTTGCTCTCCTTGATCTCTCCTGTCTCCTTACCTGCATATTTTTATCTTGCTGCAGAAACAAAATAAATGTCCTCCTTTCCTTTTCCTTGCTAGCCAAACTCTTTACTTCATCCAGTCCAGTTGAGACCCTTTCCTCTCCCCAGACCAACTCAAACTATCCCAAGTCAATTGTCAATCATCCCTCCTCTGATTTCCCCAAATACTTCATTGATACCACTAAATTCAGCACTCGTTTTTGAGTGCTTCTATCCTTTCCTCAGTTCAGAGGAAGCTCACCCATGGCAAGGAGCTGGTTTAGGATGAAAACGGATTTGCTCAGTCTTTCCTCATCCTGCTTATATTGTGCTCGGAATCTATTCAAATGCTCTGGCAGAAAATGAACACACAGTTGCACTTCATTACGAAGTATGGAAAGATGACCCTTCCTTGAAGACACTGAGACAGCTGATACCCAAGTGCCCCTCCTCGGTAGCAGAGATGCCAAATATCTGCAATACAGATTCCATTTTGAACATGGCTAAATCACAGTGGCTCCCCCAGGATAATGTCACCCCAAAAATGGGCATGTGAAACCAAATAAAATCAAGCTGGTGAAGTCACCAAAGCGATAAAGTCACTGGATATATTCCATCTGGTCATGGAGATAAACATACTCAAAACAAAGGTTGGCTTTTAGCCCCATACGTTCTTAGGAACCATTCTTCCTTAACACAAACTTGTGCCTGTAATGTTTTATTTAATAAGCTTTTCAGAGGGTACTGGGGGTAGGGAGGGTTTGAAGCATGCTTTATTACCCAGCATCCATTTCTTAGACCATGGATTTCCAAAACTGTGCTAGGAGGACCTAGAATCAAGTTAGTCCACATTTAACTGTATTGTTGGTCTCCTGCCAACAACCAAAATAAAACCACTCCAATCTCATTCATAGAGAAAAGTCTGCTGAAATTTCTAACCTAGAATGTCAACCAAAGGACATTGCTGTCCTGCCTTCTGTGAGGTTATTTTTAACAGTGAAACGTCTCCAAAAGTATGCCACTCTGCCTCTATCCAAACCTTAAGCCTGTCCCAAAACAGATCTACACGCTACCTTTGCTATATTGCCAATTGGCCTGTGGGCAAAAGTCTGTCTTGGACCCCACAATTGGGGAGATCTAAGCTCTGTGATTTTACTACCCCTCTAAATGGCAGATGTAGCCATTTTTCATCTGACCTGAATTCAGTAATGTTTTGCTTTGAATTTTTTTAAATAAATTATTAAAATGCTCTCAAACTTATGTGCCAGAAAAACGATCATATGCATATCTAGATTTTAAAAGGGTGATTTCTGCCTGAAGTAGTCTGCACAGCGGTAAAGCTGCATGGGTCCACTGGTAGGTAAGTTAGCAACAGTGGACCAATTAACCTTCCTCTGCAGCGTAGCCACCATAAACGCCAACATAGCAGTAGTGATTTTGCATCTTAGCGATCACCCCAAAAGCGTAAAGGAGAAGATCTACTTCCAGAGGGCCTAAAAAGCAATTCTTCCATCAACCAAGAAAAATGTACTCCACATTTGCAGTTATACCACGATGTAAATGACAGGAAATAAAGCACATACTGGAAATGTGTAGCTTCAGACACCCTAATCAGCTATTCTGTCAATACAGTAAAGGGCAGAAAATCCCAATTCCAGATTTTGAATTTAGCAAAAAGGCTAAAGAGGAGAGACACATTCATGCCAACCCTCCCATATAGACACATTGATCCTTCCTGTGGGCATATTCACGAAAATGCACATCCTCTAGCTATGTATTTTGTCAATATCAGCAGTAGTTTTAAATTACCTCCTAGATTTATTCAAAATGCACCTCTTTGCCCCAGACATAAAAGTGAGTGAATAAAATACAAATAGAGCAATTAAATTCCATCCCTACCGCAACTCTGTTTAAAATGCACATAAAGAAAATTAGAAAAACTGTTCACTAGGGAAAAGCAATCCCAAAAGGTCAGCTGCAAGGTAATATTCATATAGCTGTTATTTAACAAAAATTTAAGGTTAGGGAGAGTATCCAAATGTTGTATTAAAGTAAATCAATCCCTCTTTTTCTTTCCACCTATAAATGAAGTACAGTAAATATGAAAAATGTTCTCCCTAATGTGGAATAGCAAGTTTAAATTGCTCTGTGCCAAATGTTTGTAGACACATAGCATGTAATAACCAAATGGGATCACTCTGCTTGTCTCTTCATCAGACACCATACTGTATTATCTTTTTAAATTCCTGTTTTTCTACTGCTAAGTTTTATCCAGTCATAATGGCCATCATTTTTATTCTGGCACCTCTTATAAAAACAGCATAACTGCCTTGAGTTCACTAGGAGACCAAGAAAGAAGTCCAGAAAATTACGACGTGGGAAAGGTAGACTAGCTAAACATGATATATGTTCGTTTCTCTCCAAATCACTGAAGAATAAAAGGGCTGGTCTTATTCCTTTTTCCCCTTGTTCTTTCTCCTTGCTCCATTTATTAACACGCTTTTCAGAAACTACTAAAAACGGAGATGCCTTTCTCTCTCTCTCCCTCCCTCTCTGTCTCATACATACGCACAGAAAGCACACACAATATGAACCATGCCCCAGAATATGCAACCTCCACAAAAAGGCACACAGCTCCGTACACAACCTTATGCCGCCTCCAAAAACTGAGATTCCCCCCCAGACTTAGGATCAGTCACTGAAAAACGATTATTTCTCTTTTTTTTTTTTTTTTTTTTTTTTGGAGACCGAGTCTTGCTCTGTTGCCCAGGCTGGAGTGCAGTGGCGCGATCTCAGCTCACTGCAAGCTCCGCCTCCCAGGTTCACGCCATTCTCCTGCCTCAGCCTCCCGAGTAGCTGGGACTACAGGCGCCCGCCACCACGCCCGGCTAATTTTTTGTATTTTTAGTAGAGATGGGGTTTCGCCGTGTTAGCCAGGATGGTCTCGATCTCCTGACCTCGTGATCCGCCCGCCTCGGCCTCCCAAAGTGCTAGGAGCCACCACACCCGGCCATGAAAAAACATTATTTCTTAATGAACCAGAGCCGAGAATAAAATCAACTTGAAAACAGTACAGAGAGGCTTCCAGATCAGAACATGGTGGAGACACTAGAGAGGGTGAAGAGAAGAACAGCAAATATGCTGTTGCTCAGAAAAAGGACTCAATCTGCTGCAGGGTGGTCCTGATAGGGAAGACTAGGATGTGGGGGGCCAGACTGGGCATAGGAGGAAAACACAATACAAGAAGTCCCCCAGCTGTAGGCACTGGGCAGAAACATAGCCAAGTTAATTAACACAGGAGAGGCCCAGTGGTCAGTCACAGGTGAAGGAGTCAGCACAGGGGCAGAGGACTGCATCATGGGAGATGGGCAGCCTGGCCAAGCATCTGGCAGCAGAGCGGCCAAGCAGCAAGGGGTAGACTGAATCTTAGGGTCAGGGTCCCCATATCCCAGGAGTGTGAGAAGATCCTGGCAGATCTTCTGCTAACAGGAAACATGAAGGGTACACAAAGACAGCAGAACAAGACAGTGACCTATTAGGAGGCCATGGATACAAGGCATAGGTAATGGGAAGAACATGACAGCCACTTAACTTTAGCAGCAGCTGACTTGAGGCTGAACTATTAACCCCCAAACTCCCCCAAAAACTCAGTAGTCCTAGGTTCAATTCTCAAGGCAGAAGGGCAATGAAGGGCTTACTTAAATAATAACTGCATAATAGCACTGTCCACTAAAAAAAATGCCTAGAACATAGTAACTGCTAGAATAATCCCTCCCATTCATCCTTATCCACCTTTCTAATCTTTATATGCAACAAATATTACTGATACCGTGCTGGATATTCAACCCTGACCAAGACACAAATCCTATTCTGAAGATGTGGACGGCCTGATGGGGCAACAAGGGGCATTCCTGTTTTTGTTGTGTCTCTGATGTTGCCTTTATAACTCCAGCCCCATAACTGCCCCCACTGCTTCGGAGATGAGAATGTTTAGACCTGTTGGTACTTTAGGAAAGAGGAAAGGAATCTCTTATATCAGATCCTAACCTCATCTCCTTCCCTTGAATATTACCTTTTAGAGGCTAAGTGAGGGACAACTAACCCCAAAGCTAAGGCTGCCATCACCTACTCACAGCCACCACTGTTTGGGACCTGTCCATACTGTGTCAGGAAGAAGCATGTCCTAACTGGTCTGGGTAGAAGCTGGGCACAGGCTGTCAAGTATCAATTATGCACAAAGTGGTTTTCACTCCAGAACATAGTAAACACAAAACAGACCAGGACTGGGTCAAAAATGTAGAGTAAGCCATGTGATCATCATATGGAGAGAACTTCACAGACGGTAGCAGAGAGGCAAGAAGAGTTCAAAAGGATCAGCTTCTTTAAAAAGACAAAGCCATGTGGAGTGTTTAGCCAAGATCTTTGCAGTTGGCCTCTCTCTCCAGGTGGAACCTCCTACCCCTAGAAATTCTAAACCAACTGCAATAAAATCCCTTAGAGAAAGAGCCCTTCTCAGCAAAGACTCATCTCCACTGTCAATATCTAAGTTGGTAAACCATGATCTCTAGGCATATCAGTGATTTGGGTGTTGTAGTAGCTTATAAGCCAGTCCTCTCTAGGAAGGAGACTGAGGTTTAGGGCTGAAAAATACACTTCACATACATTCTGCTCCCAATTTGGCTGTTGAAATTTCAGAGGACAGTGCTAAACACCCAAACTGTACAGTTACTCATTGGAATCCCAGAGCAATGATGCTGCAAAATGGAAGGGATAGGGCCTGATGCATGTGACATTCTCCCTGACCCCCACAGATGTTCAAATAAGCAGAAATACAAAATACTGTTGCAATCTACTAAAACTACTTGTCTTCTCAATGTGCACACATATGTGTAGCATAACTTACAAGCTAATATGCACACTAATCTTTCTTGGTTCTTTATCCATAAGTTTAAAAAGACAAATTTCAAAGCAAAACAAGATTTTTAATACATTTACTTTGCAATTTTCTGTTCTTTGTCATTTTTTAACTTGCCTAATACTTTTTAAATGCCTCTATTTAATTTTATGACATTGATTTACAGGTGATAATTATTTGGGGGTTTATGATTCCACATGTCTCATTTTACTGTTTGCCATCAGCCAGGCCCCTTTCAACAACATGTTTTTGGCTACGAAGTTTATTGGCCAGTAAGAAAACGTTCTCTTTGCAATAATATGTTCAAACCCTTCCCAATTCATCTTATGCTTCTTTTCTAAAGTTGGGGTGAAAATGTTTCTGAAGGTTAAAGTTATCATGAAAACTGAAGCCATGTTCAGATACAATCTGGTTCCTGTACTCTAGGATTTGCCATGGGAATCCTCACAAAATCCAGGCTCGTTTCAAAATCCTGAGTGTGGGAATGCCACAGTCAAGTGAGCTTTCTTCTCTCTGCTCTTGCCATACAGAAAGAAGACTGTTTCTCTCCAGCCCTCAGCACCTAAATCCATGAAATTATGGGGTTTATTTCCAGGGCACTAGTGAAACCATTACTTTAAAGGAAGATTATTTCCAGAAAGACTACATGAAATATTTCCAGAGATAAGTTAATTTCTTTATCATTCACGCAAAAATTGGTTCATTTCTGTCTCAATGCTTTTGCTGTCTGCCTCCATGATATGGAATGCCCTCCGCCCTGGTATCCTGCTGACCAAATCCTATTTCAACCTGCAAGCCCTGCTTAAGGTTCACCTTCAGTTCCTTTGGTCTTTATCAGCTCTTCTCTGACATTCAACTGGCAACTTTTCGAGTATATTTCTTGCAGCAGGTGATATACCACTTGAATAGCACTAATTGCAGAAAAGCGCTAGAGGTACAATAAGTGAACTTGATTGAGAAAGTCTCCAATTCCTGACAGTGGAGGTAGCAAGGTGCAGCTGAGTTCATGTGGTTTAGGAAAAAAAAGACCTGCCTATGACAGAGTCTTGCTCTAACGCTTACTAGCTATGCAGACTTTGGCAGTCACTTTCCCTCCCTGAGCCTCAGTTTCCCATTCAAAAACTTCATGGAGTTGCTGCAAGGCTATAATTGGGTTAGGTGTCAGCCACTTTCCTAAACACTGGAGCTACAAAAATGCGTATGATAAAGCCCCAGTTTTGAAAAGGCTCATAGTCTGTGGTTATTTGCAGTAGCTTCAGGTTCTCTAAGAGAAACAGTTAAGTGGCATTTGGGAAACAGTAAGCTGGAAACAGTAGGGGAGAAATTGGAGAAGGAGAACCTGCAGTCTGAAGCTACTCCAGAATTGCTGACGTATGCTGAAGACTGGAAAAGGATGACAGCAGTAGAAGTGGAGATGAAGGAAAATTTGAGAGACATTACAAATGGAACAGAATTATAGGCCTTGATTTATTTCTTATTTAAGATGATAGAGGAGATTGATAAAGAATCATCTCAAATTTCTCACCTAGGGGACAGGTGCAAGCACTGACAGATATGGAGTAACTGGGAAAAAGAGCTGGTTTGGGTGATGGGAGAGATGATCAGACTCTACAGAGTCTGCAGGTGTGTGTATCACAGACAACAAATGCCCATCTCAAAGTCCAACAGCTTCTTCCTTCACAACTCCATTGAGTCCTTCTTCTCTCTTTAATCTTGTCCATCTTGATTTTATCTATAGAAAGTTCAGTGATGAGTTAAATAATCAACTAGTTTTGCTAGACTTAAAAAAACAGGGTGTACCACCAATAAGAAATACACTCCTCTCCCTACCACACAAATCTTATTTATTGCCTCTACTTGAATTTTAAAGGTAAAATTACTTTGGCCTAAAATAGCCCATGTTCCTCTTGACCATGCCTCCAGTATTACAAATATCCAACTGTCCTCTGAAGCTGCCTGGGCAAAGCTAGGCAGCTTGGTCTGTTCCAGTTGGGGAGCGGTGCTTCCACATTCTGAGCCAGTAACTGCCACCCAGGTCCAGCCAGAGTCTGCCTTCTCTGGACCCCCTGACTCCTGCTAGTCACTGAGCATGCTCACTGCAGGTCAAGAAGGTGATTCTTTAAATAGCCCCTAATTAATAGAGATCAAAAAATTTAATGTATGCATTTCCTTTGATCCAACAATTCTAGAAATTTATACTAAGGAAATAATCAGAAGTACACATAATGATCTGGCTGCAAACATATCTATTGAGGCATCCCCTTAGATTGCAAAAAAAAAAAAATTTCAGGGACATTCTGAATGCAAAATAATAAGGGAATATTTAAATAAATTGCCACATATCCACATAATGGAATGCCATGCAAACATTTAAAAAGCTGTACAGGCATTTTAATGGCATGCAGAAATATTTGAAATAGATTTTAATAAGTTAAAAAAGTAACAGAACCACATGTAATTTTGTTCTCAATTTTGTGTCATCCATACATATACATGTATACACAGATACATTACATATAGATATAGATATATATACTCATATGCATGCATACTCAGAGAAAAATAACCTGGGAAGATATAACTACTGTTATCTCTAGGTGAAGGGATTAAAGATGATTTTTATTTTCTTCTTTCTGTATTTTCCAAGTACCTATTGAAATGTTTTGTAATCAGGAAAAAAAAAACTAAAATAAAGGGAAATTGGCCATGAAATGGGCCATGACTTGAGGAGAAGAAACCTCTGAGGATGGCACGTATTCCATGGAACATTTATTACTTAAGGGGATTTTACTGGTCTGTTTGAACGCTGAAGTGTTCAGTCTTTCCATCTCTTATGACAAGGTGCTAAGAACTCACTCATCCTGTCCTCTGCCCACACCTCACTTTATGCATACATACACCTAAGCATGTACCCTAGGATACAAATGCCTTGGAGGAAATACTGTGTCCTATTTATCTTGCTTACTCACCTCCATTGCCAGCAGGTGCCTAAAATTTTTGCTGCATTAAATTTGATCAGTACATTTAAAAATTAATTTTTTGAATGTCTACTAGGAATTACGGCTGTGAAATTGTAACTGTATATTTTATGACCCACTCTTTCCCTACCTGCCTCCACCTTCAGTTTTCTTACACCACAAATCCTTTCACCCATTTTCATAGTTTTCCGGAAATAGTATTGTATTTTATGGGACAGTCATGATGAGGTGTCTAAGTTGTTTCAACCTAAGACTGCAAGATTTGAATTAATCTGGGAAAAGTTTGGAAAATCACTGATTATTTATCCTATGGTTCTCATTTAACTTTTCTAAGCAGAATATTCTCTGCTGTTTAAAAAATGTATTCACTTCTAAAAGAGGGCAAGAATTTCATTTTCTTAGGTCACCTAGCCCAATTCAATATTCTTTGTGGCTATGCTCAATTATAAAATGAAAAATTGAAAGAAAACCCAATTTTGTTATATAATATGGTCACATGAGCCAGGTTATAAAATATTACTCACCATGCCCTAATCATGTTTTTAAGCTTTTTAAAAAGTAGCTCAATACTTAATTTTGTTAGTAGTACATATTGTCTGGATTATTTCATTCTTGAAATGTAAATGGATCTAGTAGCTAAGGGTTTCTTAAGAGGTGAATATTACATTTAAAGTCACACTGCAGGTGAAGGGAAACATAATCTCTTTTATATGGGGCCTCATATTTTAGACTTCACCATATGTATATAGTTGGTTGAGAACTTCAAGAGAGATAGCTTACACATGTGGCTTCCCACAATACACACACAACTCACATACTCACATACTCACATACTCTTTTAGGTAGAGTAGAAATCTTTTCTAAAATAAGGATTAAGGTACCTAATGCAAACTTGAAAATGTTTAGCCTATAATTTTCATTAATTACTGTCTCCAATACAGAGAGCTGCTAGGAAATTAAAACATAAAAGCAATGCTTTTTCTGTGCCTTGTATATATTCAACAAGAAAAAGAAATGGAATAATACAGTATACACTAAGGAAAAGCCCCCAGTTTATAATATATTAAAGGCATTATTTTAAATGTGTTTCTTTGTTCCTTGTGGGACAGCCCTTTCCTTGAACACAGAATAAGCACAGCCTACGCACCTGTAAATGTTCTCCAGCTTTCACCAACCATCCTCTGTGTATCTAGGCCTGCTTTTCCACAGCCTTTCTCTTTTAAGTAGCTCAATTCATTAGGGATTTCAGGAAGAAATCATGTCATATTGAGACAATTAAGTTTTGGATTTCTAAAAATAAAATGAAGTAAGAATAAATGTGTTGACAATTGAAGAAGGGTTATTTGGAGTATGAGTTTTCAAAGGTTCTTGTCTGAAAGCTATAAATTCTAATTATAATTGATTTCCACCTAGGATAATCCATATTTTCCCCTGTGTTTCTCCTGCACTCTAAATAAAACAGAAGTATTGTATGGATGGAATAAATCTGAGTTATATGAAGTAAAGGTATTACATAATTAACAGTACTTGAGAAATTACAAATATATCCTAACCTTCTCCAAAACTACTCGTGTCTTCCCCCAAATCCCTGTTACCATGCCCTTCTATGACCATTTCACATTTGCATCTTCACCATTGCAGCTCACCTGTTCTAAGCATCTCTGCCTAGTTTTCTTCTAGCTAGATGACTTAAAGTCCCAAGACTGATGTTGTATTTTTTCTCCCTGAAGAAAATAACCATATTATATATTGCTTCAAATTTTACACCACATTTGTGCTCTGATTTTTTTTTATCAGGACCTCCAACTCTATTTTTTGTCCAATTACAACTTCTCTCTGGTTTCAAGATCTTTCCCAGCTCTGTAGAGGAAGCTGCCTCCTTCCTAGGAAGGCATTTGCCAATTTTTGTTTTCATTTGTTGGTATTATTGTCCTTCACTAAGTCTTCCTTGAAGGCACCTTGTGAAGAGAATATACACAAAATCCGGACAAGCTTCTTTCTTCACAGATCGTGAAGTAGTACAAAGAGTTTGAGAATCTTAAAGAACTGGATTCACATTACATCTTTACAGTGTGAGCAAACCAAATAGTCTTTCTGAAACTCAATGTCCTCATCTGTAAAAGGGGGTCCCAATAAGTACTTCACAGTGTTGCTGCTGCCAGGATTCAATGAGATTACCGTTGTTAAGAGGTCGTTACCCTTCCTGGCTTCCCAAAGTGCTCTTTTTTATCCCTTCTTAACCCTCTTTTTGCCCTCATTAAATTTTAATCGAACATCACAATTATCTTCTTTTCCAAAAGTATGGTCAAGTGCAAACATTTCAAACTTGAATTTAGCACTTTTTCTAAGCCAAGGCAATCAGTCTATACCAATACCAATTTGGCATGCCCTTGGACAAATGTGATATTCAATATAAAAGTGGGTTGCAAGAAGCAAAGAATCAGAAATTGTAATAAAGTATAGGAAAGGAAAAATTCTAATGGAATTCAGAACCAAAATTGAGCTGTCCAAATCTATTGTTTATATGTGGGTTTAATTTTACCAGAACTGCTTGCTCAGCTTCATATAAATCCAGGAAAAAAAGCCACTTTCACATGAAGAAATATGAACTGGAGTTCAGAATACAGCAAAGAAAAAAAAATTCAGTTCTCATCTGTCTACATGAGCAAAATTATTTCACTAATATTCTTTCTGATTCATGGTTTCTACTTTGTGATAGTTTTACATGGAGTCCACAGAAACTAAAAGGTCTCTGTTGCAGCAGAAGAGTAGGAATAGTTTGCTCTTCCTATTAGGTGAGGGATGGCAACTAAGTTATTGGCATCTCCAAAGACAGAAGAATGCTGGGTTTGCAAATTTGCCCCCTGTAAACTAGCCTTCTTAGGTTGAGGTGGAACAAATATATTCAGGGGCCTATCCAAAGATAGCAGACAGTGTACAGTTTCTGTCTGATAAGTGCTATGCACCACTTTATTTTAGATCTTTGCATTCTTCTCAGTTTAGAGAATACAAACAAGACTCAGTGAGACAAGGCATACAAAAAAGATGCTCAACGTTATCCTTACCACACCCTTCCCTCCACTCCCCCACCTACCTTCTTTTTAAATTCTAACTATAAAAAAAGGAAAAAAAGAAATTGTATACACTTCTAAATATGTGGCAGTTGTTCCTGAGCTGGGAATACATATTCCTAGATGGTAGAGAGGTTGCCTCAGACTGCGGACAAGTTTTCTCAACTGCCAATGCCCAGCAGAATTCTCAAAGGAAGGGATGAGGAGCTATCTCCTTCTGGAGCAGCTATTTCCTTAGAATGTTCCATTGAAACATCCTTTTGCTAGTATAAGCCATAGCCTGCTTACAATTTGGCTACCAGCTTGGGTTGTGCCCTACGGAGTTGTATAAAATAAGTGTGCTTCTTCTCCATCACAGCTCTTCAAAGTCTTGACGTTCCCTCTTTTATTTTGTTCTTTATTACACAGGACATTATTCCTTATAACCAATCCACTCAGAAAGCACCACACTTCTGCATAACTACAAAAATATGGCATTGATATCTTAAGGAACACCAAAAAAATTTATCTGTAGGGAATAGACAACTCTAATCCTTTCTCCCCATAACTATTTCTTTCTAACATGGCTGAAATGCAGACTTGCATGTAGAAGTCCAACAAGAAAACAAATGCTACAAACATTTTCCAAAAGAATTAACTTTCATAGAGTTAAGCTTTATCCCTATTGGCAGATCTCCATAAAGGAAATTTTCTGTCCAAACGTGACATCCACACCTCTAGTATATAAAGCTATTCTTTAGGTCAGATAAGTCAGTAGGTTAGTAATAATGAGTTGCATTTCTAAGTGGCGTCTATAAAGGAATTCAGAGTGGTGAGAAGCCCTAGATCTATCAAAGGTAGACTTAAAGCACCAAACGATACATTCAATGCAACTGTTGTAAATTAATGTTTCCCATCAAAAATGATACATTTTATTAAGTGGCATCATACATTTCAAAGCCAGATGTGCTGTGTATATTCATGTGATAACAGAAGATGAGTGTTTACTGCATAGATCCTCTTGAATTTGGTTCTTTATGAAATGCTGAACAGTTTTTCCCTTTGCTTTTGAGTTTATCAAAGCCACAACATAAAAATCATTCTTTAGGTGAAGAAGCTGATTTTGAGTTATTTTCACTGAATATTGTTTTCTTTATTACAAATGTCCAGGCTTTCTCTATTCGCTAAGTCAAGACACTTTGTAGTGTGACCTAAACTGTAAAGGAGAAAAAATGGAAATTTTTAGATACTGACATATAGCTATGAGACTGGCACAAGGGTAACTGCTGTTTTTGCCATAAAAAAATAATTATTTTAATGGCAAAAACTGCAATTACTTACCACAGTTACTTTTGTACCAATTTAATACTAAAAAAGCAAAGGGGGGTTTGCTTCTTGAAAACAATTTGATTCATTAATTTTCCACAAAGTTCCCATCGGATGTCATCAAATTCAACACACTGTGCAGATGGGAAAAGACTGACTATTGAAACAATTAACTATTGTGAGTCATTTCCTCAATCTGCTTTTGTTTTAGCCAAGATGTCAAGTGGTGACAGACACTGTTAAATTTCACAAACTCTACTGTCTTATTGGAAATAGCATAATATAATTGACATAGCTCAGCTTGATAAATCTGCCAAACTAATGGTGAGGACTCTTTCCTTCTACTTTCCAATGCCAAAATCCAAAGATATTATGCAGAACCTATTCAACAAGAAGAGGACAAAGTCCATTTTGTTCTATCTGAATAGTCCCACTTGATCACCGGCTGGCTTTTAGTTTCCCAATCTCTTTGAATCGAAGCTAAAACGAACAAGGTAAAAATTTCATTTATTCAATCTCCACTATCTCACATAAAGGTCATCATGGAGCCTGAGTTTTTCTGAAGTCTGCCATTTGCTTCAGGTTGGTCTGAAAGTTTACTACTTTAGATGACCCAGTTTACCACTTACCACTTTAGATGACTTTTTTTTTTTTTTTTTTTGAGACAGAGTCTCGCTCTGTCGCCCAGGCTGGAGTGCAGTGGCGCAATCTCGGCTCACTGCAAGCTCCGCCTCCCGGGTTCACGCCATTCTCCTGCCTCAGCCTTCTCCGAGTAGCTGGGACTACAGGCGCCCGCCACCACACCCGGCTAATTTTTTATATTTTTAGTAGAGACGGGGTTTCACCGTGGTCTCGATCTCCTGACCTCGTGATTCGCCCGCCTCAGCCTCCCAAAGTGCTGGGATTACAAGCGTGAGCCACCGGCCAGATGACTTTTAGATAATCAAAAGCCACTTGCCCTAATGTAACTAAAACATTATGGATGTATGACTTTACTATTCATATGCAGCATGTCATTTGCATGTCTAAGGAGGAGGGGGACAAAACCACCCCATGATGGTCTTGTTCCAATCAGGGAAAAGGATTCCTAGGCAGCTTCTCCAGCACAAGCTTCCAAATCACTACCCATTTTTTTGTCACTTTTATTTTCACAGTACATAGCTGACTATCTTCTAAGACTCATCTCTGACTGACTCTGGAGGAAAGAACAGTAAGACCTCAGGAACACAGGTAAGCCAGGAACAAGGCCATGGCCCACTCTCCAAGGTAAGAAAGGAGTTCGGGGATTCCAGCCAGCTGCAACAGCCAGCTTCAGGCAAATAAAAGGTGACCATTCCAGATGTACAAAGGCAACAGCTGACCGAAGATTGGACAGAAGAACATAGCAGCTGGTATGCAGGAAGAAACCAATACCTGGCACTCTGGAAGTCATCAGAAAGCGCATCCAATCTTGGCAGGACCCCAGACAGCAAAAAGCAAACACCACCACCAATTGGTTCCACTTTAAATGTATGACCACCAACCTCAAATGGGCTCTGTATAAGCCCATTCTGAAGCTGCTATGAACAAATACCGAGACCGGGTAATTTATAAAGAAAAGAGATTTAATTGACTCATAGTTCCACATGGCTGGGGAGGCCTCAGGAAACTTACAACCATGGCCGAAGGCACGTCTTCACAGGGCGGCAGGAGAGAGAATGAGGGCCAGCAGGGGAAATGCCAGATGCTTATATAAACATTCAGATATTGTGAGACGCACTCATTATCATGAGAACAGCATGGAGGAAACCACCCCCAGGATTCAATTACCTCCACTTGGTCCCGCCCTTGAATCATGGGAATTATGGGGATTACAGTTCAAAGTGAGATTTGGGTGGGGACACAGAGCCAAACCATATCAGGCTCTTAGTATTCCTGGCAATCATACCACATTTCCAAAGCACATTTACTCTCCCATTCCCAGAGTGGTTTTTCACAACTCCCTTTTCTCAGACCTCTCCAGCACCGCCTTTCCCTATATATTCTGACGACCTTTACTTTAAAAAATTGAAGCAACCAGAAGAGAATCTCCATGGACTTCTACCTCTGTCTCTACCTACTTACCTACCAACATCTGTACTCATATAGTCTGGTTTCCCACCTATGAGCATATTCTCCATACATCTGTCTAAAGCTAGTCCTTCCACCTGAGCACTTTTCAGGTCTTTTGCCTTTTTGAAGTGAAATGGACTGAATGTCTGTGCCCACCCAAAATTCATATGTTAAAATCTTAACTCCTATTATAATGATATCAGGAGGTAGGGCCTTTGGGAAGTAGTTAGGTCATAAAGAGAAGGCTTCATGAATGGATTAGTGCCCTTTAAAAGAAACCCCAGACAGCTTTCTCATACGTTTTCTGCCACGTGCAGATACAATGAGCAGACAGACACCCAGAGCTCAGGAGAGGGCCTTTGCCAGAACCCATTTATGCTGGCACCCTAATATCTGACTTCTGGCCTTAAGAACTGAGAGAAATATGTTGCTGTTGTTTTTAAACCCCCCAGTCTATGGTCCTGTGTTATGTCAGTCTGAACTGACTAAAACACAAGGATATGTATCCATCAGTTCACCTATCCTCAACAAACTTCTTTTTCTGCTGAACTTTTTCCCTTTTCGTACAAATGTGATTTAAATTTTTCCGTCTTGGCCGGGCGCAGTGGCTCACGCTTGTAATCCCAGCACTTTGGGAGGCCGAGGCGGGCAGATCACAAGGTCAGGAGATCGAGACCACGATGAAACCCCGTCTCTACTAAAAATACAAAAAAATTAGCCGGGCATGGTGGGCGCCTGTAGTCCCAGCTACTCGGAGAGGCTGAGGCAGGAGAATGGCGTGAACCCGGGAGGCGGAGCTTGCAGTGAGCCGAGATTGGGCAACTGCACTCCAGCCTGGGCGACAGAGCGAGACTCCGTCTCAAAAAAAAAAAAAAAAAAAAAAAATTTTCCGTCTTAAAACTATAAATGTATGTATATACAAATACATCCATATATAACATTATCTCTCTGTGTGTGCGTGTGTGTGTGTGTGTGCATGTGCTTACCTTTTAGAGACTAGAGGATCCTTACAGATCATCTAAGCTAGTTGTTCTCAAACCTGAGGGAACACTAGAATTTCATGGGGAATTTTAACAAGAATACCAATGTCAGGATTCTTTCTTTCAGAGATTCTGATTTAGTTGATCTAGTGTATGACCTGGGCATCAGTATTTTCTGCATTTCATGTGATTCCAGTGTGCACCCAAAGTTGAGAAACACTAGCCTAGGCTAGATTTTTTTTGTTACTTGAAGTAATGAAAGTCCAGAAAGGTGAAGCAACTCACCCAAGCCCAGACAAATGTTAATAGCAGAGCCAAGACAAAAATCCAGCACAACTGATTCCTAGTCCCATGCTCTTTTGACAACATCAGGCAATATGTCATACACACACACACACGTAATCATTGGCAAAGAACTGTGAATGGCACCATAAGTAATGAACTCACTAATTGTTCATTTCCACTGACGATATTGGCCTGTAGTCTTCGGTCACAATAGGAGAGGTTAAAACCAGGATGCTGAGAAGGCAAGAGTAATAAGGAACATGAAGAAACTCCTGCCATGGTATCTACAGCAGATGTTTCAGAAGTTTCAGGATGGTGAAGGACCCCAGGGGAGGGTGCTGAGGAGCAGCATGAGGGACGGCGTGATAAATGAAGCTGTCTTTTTCCCATTACAGGAACATAGCAAGTTTCAAGAAACAAATCAGAAATCTAGAATGATTAATTGTGTGGTCCACAATGAGTCCTGTTGTTTGTCTGTGAATCCCTTTGCTCTGCAGATCAGACACACCAGGTGCAGAGAAACACCTGGCTATGATGAACTCTCTGAATTTCACAGTAGCCCAGTCCAAAAAATGGTGAACAGTGGTTTTGTTTACAAGTGAGTTATGGGAAGGGAATTAAAGTTGATGAAGAAATGTATATGGTGGAATAGGGACAAAAGCATCCCATTAATAAGAAACCAAGCTGCTGCTATGCCTCTGGTTTTACTTCCTCTTCTTCTAGACATACTTGGCATTAGTGAGGAACAAAATACTAACTTCATAACTTCAATCTTTTGTGTTTCCACTCACTGATTCAGCTGACCTAGCATTCCCCATATGGAAGTTTCAGCTAAGCATTAGTAGTGAATAGCACAGCAGTTAAGCTCATGGTTTCTCGGGTCCAAATCCCATTTTTCCACTTACTATCTATGTGACATTGGACAAATTAAAGTTTTTATGCTTCTCCATTTACCCAACTGATACAAAAAGGCTAATAATACCCACCTCAATTGTTGTGAAAACTAAATGAGACGGGGATACAAGGTATGTGAAATAATCAGATGATAGCTATTGCTGTTAAACAGGATGGCAGGGGAGATTTCTATTATTATTCTTTAAAATATTACAAGCACGTTAACAATACTCTTTATAGACAAAAGACTATGTCAGTTACCCACAGGTGTTGACCCTTCCTTAAGGCTGAAGAGGTACACTAATATTTAGTTAGCTGGTTTTGTTGAGATGTAGAAGAAGCATTGCCACTAGAAAGACCTAGATTCAAATACCAGCTCTCTTGTTTACTAATTGCAAACCTTGCAAAAGTTATTTACTCTCTCTATGCCTCATCTATTTTTTAAAAGTGGGAAAAAATACCTCATTTTCATGGTGGTTGTGATAATTAAATGACATAATGCAATGCTTCATATATAATAGGTGTCTACAATAAAGGATAATTGACATTATAGCACATATATACTCTAAAGTAATAAAACTGATCTTGATTTTTAATATTCTCTAATTGTTTTCACTAATTCACAGCAGCATCTCTCCAAATTAGTTGGGATTTGTTATGTTTTGTCATATCGTTTAATTCCAAGTAAAGCTCTATGAAAAGCAACCATCTCAGAATGGCTTTTTAAGAGAGTATCATCTAAAACAGGTTAATGTAGATGCAACTGTTTTAAAAATATCCAGGGGAACAAAATTTAAAACCTCTTTTAGTCACACCTCAAACCCTCAGAGGGAAGAAACTTTTACATTTATCTTCTTCAAGGATAAACAATTGGGTTTAGATTAATTGAAATCACAGAGAAAAAAAAAAAAAAAACACAGATCTATGTAAAGCAGAGTATATATGACAAGCGTTTCCAAATACACGGTAAGAAAGTTGGTACATTAAATATCTCTGGTTTGTCTGGTTTCTAAAAAGCCAAGGAAGTTAAATTGGTTTATTTATTTCCGAAGTGGTCATTTGGATTATGTTATCAAAAATGGGATGTCAGCGTCTCTGAAAGCAAAAGACTCAAAATACACAAAGATAGTTTCATGGTTGGCCATGCCTATTTCTGAGATACTCTAAGTCGGAAAGTACCTTAGACTGAGTTCCCTGGAAGCAGATACTGAGACAAAGATTCTTGTGCAAGTGGCTTATTAAGAAAGTGCTGTGGGTGGGCAGCAGGGGGAAGAACTGGAAAGGAAAAGAAGAAGAGCAGGCCAGAGAAGGCAAAGAGGACAAGTAAGGTTTGTCCTGTAGAAGGCAGCTTTGGCCTGGCCCTTCAGGAGAACTATGGAGGGTTAATGTTTCCGACCTGAAGTACAGCCCCTGGAGCGTTCCTACAGCTATACCTGTCAGTCATGGGCTGGGGCCCTCCCAGAAGATGAGACATAACATCCCAGGCACTCCTGCTCTCTAGAGCAATCCACCCACACAGAGTCACGTGTGCTCTGTGGCGGCCCTCAGAAGTAAAAACACATGGACTGGAGGAAAAGCGCATGGAAACGGGAAAAAGCAAGTGTTCATGGAGCAGAGAGAGGAAGAGAGAAAAAATTACCTTTTCTTTCTTAGCTTTCCTTTCAGCTACTCCAAATTAATTTGTTTCTTTCATTATACCCCCATTTTTCTGTTATGAACACAAAACCTATGTTCAACCTAGAAACAGTTGACATATACATTAGCCCTTATAAGTAGTGTTGCCATCGATCCAACTTAGATTAAGACGCATGAAACAAGAAACAAGCTAATGTGTTCACACTAAAAGCTTTTCATACTCACAGTTAATTCAAAGTGTGCATATAGGTAGCTTAATAGGGGAAACTGTTACTATTTCGTTATGATTATGAGACAAAAAATGTACAAGAGTGATAGTGATTCTTTATATTAATCGCATAACTTCACGCTTTTAATAAGCAACTATACCTTTTTTGTCAATATTTTTTCCAATGTTATTTTGTTTTGACTCTTTATTAAAATGTAAACTTACTCCTGTTGAAACCAAAAGTAATGAATTGGGCTTATACTTGGTATGTCTTTTCATTTCTTTTGTTATTCATTTGTATTTTGTTTGATAATATTGTCAGTCCAAGACAGACTGGAAATTTTAACATACTTGGTCTAGCATCACAGCTAGTTTGAGCAGCACTGCTTTTACCCTAGGCTGCTTCCCAGATGCCTGGGGGGCGAGTTCAGCCTCGGAGCAGAAGCAAAGCCAGCAGGAAATAGGAAGAGGCGAGCCCACATTAATAATAATGATACCATAATACTACTAACTCTGTCTGAAACATGGTAACACACGATTCCAGGTAGGATATGAAGTCAGCTTCATAAATTATGAAACCTAAGTCAAGATTGCATTTGTTCTGCAAGGATTGGAACAAGTTTTTTCCTCACAACTGAATCTAGAAACAAAGATTGAAAAGTAGGGCTGCCATCTTGTGGCGAGATCACCCAACACCAGGTCCAACTGTGCCTGCCTCCACCCAGCCCCGAAAAGCAAGCCTGTCCCCACCTCAGGCCCTCTGAGTGTTTCTGGGAACTCCAACACTCCTTCTTTCAAAAACAGGACTCAAGATTAAGAAAAACACCCCTGCCTGCCCTATTTTCCTTCCCAGCAGAGTTGCATGTGGTGAGATGGGCTTTCCATCGGCCTCTTTAATCATGGGACATAAAGGTTCCACCTGCTTATGGCTGGCGGGAGCCCCTCTGTGGAGCAGAGCCCTTTTGTCCCCTCCACCAGCTGTTTTCTCCATCTTTCACCCGTCGCAGAAAGCCCATGAAGCAGGAATCAGCCCGGGGCCGGCCCAGGATTAGCTTCACCGTGTGCAACAAATAGATGGTGTGTGGGGAGGGCTTTTAAGGCAAGTGCTGCCACAAACAGCGCTGTTTTGAGGAAATGATGGTTGTGAGGAATTTAGGAAGTCATTTGTCACTTGTTTTCAAGCAGTACCACACAAAGCAGGCTAGATAGAAGAATGGCAATTCCATTTTCAATGCCTTTTTTCCAACCATTTCTGGAGATCTAATTCAATATATTACAAACATCGTATCCTCATATTGAACATCTGTCTCAATCTCTGCTTTCTGAATTTAATGGAAATGAATTGACAAAAATATAAAGAGAGACAATTCCTTTTTTGGTTTGAATGAAAGATTCATTTACCTTTTCCTGGATTTCTAATTTTGCTAAAATTCTGGTCATAATTTAAGGCTATTGACAGAGCACCCCTGTAAGACTTTGGGTTGCAAATGACAGAAATACCACTCAAATGCCCTGAGAATAGGAGTAAAAAAGAAAAGGAAGTAGATTGACTCAAATAACTTGAATTCTACGTAGGCTTCAGGCACCACTGGATCCAGGGTCTTAAACAATGCCACTGGCTATCTGACTTTCCCTCTGTCACCTAGCTTTATTTCCTTTCATATGTGGCTCTATTTTTGCAGACAGGATCTCTCCATATGGTAAGGGTAAGGACAATCAGCAGTGGAGTATTCACATCTCCACCCCAGCACTTTGACTTCAAAAAAGCATAAAATAGTCTTTTGTTATCACTTAAGGAAAACTGTGGTGATTAGCCCCACTTGTTTTGCATATCAGCTCCTGGCACCACAAAAGATTGTCACAATGAAACCACACAGGATGGAGGAGAGGCAGTTCAGGAAGGAAGGGATGCTGGCCCACAATTTAGAGAAGAAACTGAAAACTCTCTACGGTGTTCTTGGACCAGTCTGTGGGTAAGATAATCATCTCCCTTCTCTTCATGATTGGTCCCAATCTCTACACCCAGGAACCAGGTCTGGCTTTTGACAGTGAGGCCAATACAAGGTCACAATGGTACCCTTGGTGACCCACTATTACCCTATCTGAGCACCAGCACAGTAAAGATAAATTAAGAAGACTTTGCCTAAAACATTCTGCATCTTGAGCAAAATCAGGGATTAGATCAGCTGAGGTGTCATGTCTGGTACCTCTTGGAGCTCTTGGCACAGAATATAAGCCAAAGGAAAGCAGATAGTCTTTTTTTCTTTAATTTGCAACTTTTATTTTAAGTTCAGGGGCACGTGTGCAGGATGTGCAGGTTTGTTACATAGGTAAATATGTGCCGTTGTGGTTTGCTGCCCAGGATAGTCTATGACTACATTTGTTATCACACACTCCATGATTCACCTCCTATATAGCAGAGATCAACAAAGGAAGTTTTGCTATTTTATGGGGAAAAAAAGTGAGTAACATAATAACACTGATAAGTAAAATCCTGGAATAAACTGAATACCTAGGTTCTGGCCCTGGATCTGCTCCCATTTTGTGATACATCTTTAAGAAAATAGCCTTTCTAGTTAAAAAGACAAAGGGGAAAAAACAGAAACATCTGAGACAAATTCTGCACCAGGATGTCAAAAGGGGATTTGTTTTCTGTTGTCCTTATAGTGCAAATAAGGCACAAAGCTGAATACTAAAATCAACAAGCATCTCAGGTGCTAAAAAAATGTTCAGCTGTTAGAACCAACTACCCCTCCACAGCATTCTGTGAGGCCCTGGGACAGACCTGGCTCTACCATTAACGACCACCCACAACTACCAGCCCATCCTTTGTTACGAGAGGACAGGGAAAGGCAAGGCAAACTTTGTGGGGTGTATGGGCTTGGGGTGCAATGTTACTCCCTCAGCAGAGACACACAAGAGAAGCACCAAGAGATGCTTTCAATGCATCTCTCTGTTGATTGGAAATAGTCCCATCCCACCCCCATTCTCTGTCCCCTCAGAGAGTACAGAGGGGCAGTTCCCTCAATTTCACATGACAGAGCTCAGGGGTTGGGAGGGGCATGTAGCACTGGGCCAAGTGTGTGCATAGCCAATTACACAAAGAATTGCCACTACACTAGTAATTGTTGTCTTGAAACAGTAACTAAGCAAATAATAAGTGAAATAATGATTTGTCATATTCAGCCACCTACAGGTACACTTTGAATGAATTGTGTACATTGATGTTTTTAAAACCTGAGAAGGGGGTTCAATGAGTGTAACTCAAAAGAACACTGGATGCCCTAGAGAGGGGCCCTTCAGTGACAGCAGAGTCCAGCATGAGCTGAAAACCCCATAATGATCACCATGACAGTAGAGGCCACCAGCATCAGACGGAACTTGATAGAACCACCCAAACCAGGGACCAGGATCCCTTCCACTGGCATCTCAGCAGTCCCATGAAGGGACCTTCCTGTCCCTCGTCTCTGTCCCAGAGCATGCGAGCCAGCATCACAAAGCCAGACCAGACCTCTCCTCCTCCTTTCCAAGCAGCCTGGATCAGAGCTAGTCTGTGCTGAGGGCAAGAGGAAATTAGCTTGTATTTAGATCTGTGAACAGGGCTGGAAGCTGTAGTGCCGTAGCAGGGGAGAGAGGTGGAGGTAGATGTGGTGGCTAAAGCAGCTTCTATTCCAAACCATGGAGCAGCAAGGCTAGACTGAAGTCCAAGTAAAGGAGCAGGACCCTGACTGCAGTCTGAGCATGGTAAAGACATTTCTGAAACAATCTTGTGATGGGATCTGCAGTTTGGCATCTGTGGTTTGGCCAGTGGTGTTCCTCTTCATACGGAAGGGCAGTATAGAAAACTGACCTAGCCTGCCAGGGTTCAATCCTGGCTAGTTACGCATTCTTGGACAGGTTTCTCAACCTCTCTGAGCCTCAGGTTCCTCATGAGGAGATGGAGACTATAATAATACCAAACTCAGAGGACTGTTGCAAAGATTAGTTTAGTCAAAATGCTTAGAATTGTGCCTGGCACACAGCAACACTGTGTTATGAATGACTGTTATCATTGTTACCTAGAGTGGTGGCTTTCATAACTAAAAACATATGATGGTTTCTAGAGTAGACCTAGACAAAGATGACAAACTTCTCAAATCAACAGAATACAAATAGGTCTCTGCAGGAGAAAAAAAAACACTCAAATCACTAAAGCAATAAATGATCAGTTTGCTACATTCTGACTATATCAAATGCATGGTTTGGTCTGATCTATTTATAGCTAAATTTGCAAAAGTTAAATTCAGATGAGAACATTTTTTGAAGTATTTCATGATTCTATAGGACAGAAAATAATTCTGTATCCATATGATCTGGTAACTTATGTAATTTTATAAAATATGAATGTTTGTTCCTTTAACATAGAAAATGAACACTGAATCAAAAGGACCCAGTCTTCTCCCACACACACCACTCTCCACACAGCAACCAGAATAATCTCTTAAAACAGGAAATTAGATCCTATCATCCCCCTGCTTAAAGCTCCCTACAGGCTGCTTCTCATCACACCTGGAGTGAAATCCAAACTCCTTCCTACGACCTACAAGGTCTTACCACACGTTACCTTGGACTCCTCTCTAGACTTTCTTCTCACCTTCCCCTCTCACTTGACTTCCAACCACTGAGCCTTATTCCTCAAGCAGGTCAAGCTGTTTCTTTCCTCGGGGTTTTATACCTGTTGTTCTCTTTATCTGTATACTTTTCTCCGCATACAATTCCCACACCTCATCAAGGACACTACTTAAATGCCACCTCCTTAGAAAGGCCTCTAGAATCATTGTTTTTAAAATGGTTCTTTCTCCCCACCCCAACATCACTGCACCCCCTTATCTGACTTTACTTTTATAACACTAATCAACAACTCAATTAACTTGTTTGTCTTCTTTAATATTGCCCCCCACAAGACTGTAAATCGCCAGGACTCAGAAAAATATCTGGCACACAGAAGGAAATAAATCTTTACTGAATGAGGGGAAGACGGGAGGAATGATGATGAATTCACCTTCTCCCAAGACAATTTATTCATTCCATCTCTTAACTGAAAACAGCCTATCTAATTTTTCATGCATTGTTCCTAGTGCTATCTTCTGGAGCAAAATACAAGATATCTATCTTCATTTGACATGATAAATATTTATTGAATAAATGGACAGATGGGTGGGTGAGTGATGGATGGATAGGTGGTGAGAGGGAGAGAGAGTGGGAGGGAGAGAGGGAGGGATGAAGGGATGGAGGAAAGGAGGGAGGGAGGGATAAACTTTGGTCTCAACATGTGATAGATCAGAATCCCTATACATTGTTCAGTTATTTTTGTTTAAGTAAATAAGTACTCAAAAACTACAATTCTTTTAATTATTTTGCTCCTCATCTTTCATCTCTTTATGTCATTTATTCATTAAAAGACCTAGATTTCAGGTGGTCATTGAATTTTTTTTGGCTAGACAGTTCTCATGAATGTTAGACCTTGTGAAAACCCCTAAATACCTTTTATTACAGAAAACTGTTACCATGATGCCCTCCCCTTCAAGTCTATAATATATTTTACTTATATCAAGCAAGCTTTCTAATTTCATCTCCCAAGCAGTAAAATTTCCAACAATCTAGTCAGTGTCCCTGGCAGCTCCAGGAAAGTCCTTACACCAACGCCTTTTTCTTGTCAGATATGATGCTTGACACTCCCCCTGATTGCCAGCCTCCCAACTCCTTATGCATAGCCCCCGTGCTCAGGTCCACCCAACTGTCATTTTTCTTCCAGGTAACATCATAAGTGCCAAGTCCTCATCTCCTCTCAAAGGTTCCACCCCATTCAGAGGTTGCATCAGCAACATCGCAAGTGATCAAAGCTCCACAGCTCAACTCCATCCATCAAAAGCCTATCCACATACCCCAGCTCTGCACAATGACTTGCAGTCATTTTGGTTTTACAGAAAAACTAACCCTCCAGGATATTTGAAGGTGAAGTGGAAGAAGAAAGAAAAAATGGTTACAGACCTGGTCGTGAAGTCTAATCAAGAATGGTAAAAAATCTCCTCCCAGATAGGATTTCACATTATCCAGTGACTTTCTAGATGGAGCAAACCACTCAAGGTTAACACTTATTACCCTAGAGATAGTCAACAGTGGCTCAGAACCCAGAGCTGTACTTGAACCAAGGCTCCTGCACTATTCTCCCAGTGCACCTCAATCACCCCCTGTTACACGCACACCCACATGCACATCCTGCTGAGTTTCAAGCACCTCTAGCACTTAGCATAATATCTGGCCCATCATAATAATGGCCAACACTTATCATCCACCAGACCCTCTGCTCAGCATTTTACAAAAGCCTTCCAACCACACCAGAAGTAGAACTATTATTATCCTCATTTTATAGATAAGGAAACTTTCACATGTTTATCTCTCTTATTTATCTCTTTTATTTAACCAGAATCTATAAAGAAGCTGTTCCTGTCCGCATTTTTTAGACAAGGAAACAGAGTACTAAAGAAATTAAATAACTTGAATAATCAAAGCCAGCCATCTGTTCCACGTGGCAGGATGGACTCAAAACCAGGACTCTAACTCTAACAATCTATGTCTTTTTCATCCTGCAGGATGAAAGACATCAAAGCAGAGTGTCTTTTTATCCTGCCTCCCAAGAGTAGTCTGCCATGAGAAATACAAAACCATACAATTTAATAATCAAAAATACATTTTAAAGAAAAGAGAAGTAGATGTACTAGATGGCTGGGATGTGTTGGTTGCTACAATTGAATGTTAACTTAACTGTGAACTTCTGCCTGCCAGCTAGGGCAAAAATTCCAGGTACTGGCCTGGTCCTATGAGTGAGTCAGCATACAACAGCTACATTGGAGGGTTAACTTTCTCCAGATTCCATTTTTTGATATGTAATAATAAATGTGCAATGTCCTGTCCTGATGGATTAGAAAGGATGTATTTACTTGAAGCACATGTATCCATGTAGAGTTCACAGAACTAATACACACGTAGAATATAGGGATGATTTGCAAGAATTCCCCCTTATCACAGGATGCATTCCTCCTGCAGAGCATGCAAAGTGTAGAGCAGTGGAGAGAGAAGGGGGTCACCAAGGAAGGCACTAAAGGAAAAGAATGATCATTTGTTAAAGTATTATGCCATCTCATCATATCTTCTCAACAGCTAAGTAAAATAAGCATTAATAGTCACGATTTTATTCTTGGTAATGGCAAAGGCTAAGTAATAACTAAAATATTATTTGCCTAAAAAATAATGGAGGAATATAATTTGAGCCTAAATCTGTCACCCCCATTTCTTATAAATGGAAGATGGATATCTGGTCCCCATTCCATCTCTTGCTAGTTGTGTGACTGACCTGAGGCAAGTCACAAAAGCTCTCTTGACACCTGAGTCATCAGCTGGTAAAAGGAATCAATGGGTTGGTGGAAAAGTAAAAATGAAATAATAGGTAAAACTGGCTGGGCACAGTGGCTCAGGCCTGTAATCCTGGCACTTTGGGAGGCCAAGGCAGGAGATGGCTTGAGCCCAGGAGTTCGAGACCAACCTGGCCCACATCGTAAAACCTCGTCTCTACTAAAAATACAAAAATTAGCTGGGCAGGGTGGCACGTGCCTGTAATCCCAGTTACTCAGGAGGCTGAAGTGGGAGAATCACTTGAACCCAGGAGGCAGAGGTTGCAGTGAGCCGAGATGGCGCCACTGTACTCTAGCCTGGGCAACAGAGCAAGACTCCATCTCAAAAAAAAAAAAAGAAAAAGAAAAAAGACACACACAAAAAAAAAAACCTGAAAAAGAATAGAGTATTTCATAAATTTTAGCCTCCTTACTTCTTATTCATCTTTTACAGCTTAGCTCAAAGTTATTTTCTCAGAGAAGCCTTCCCCGACCTTCTTGATAAGATTCAATCCCTATAGTATACCTTTTTCTTTGTTCACCTTATTAGAGTCACAGTTTTCATTGATGCACTTACTGAATGGTCTGCCTCTCCAGTCTACAACTCCACGAAGGCAGAAACCCACCTGGTTTGGCTCAGCATTATTATAACTCCAGTGCTTAGCACAGTGCCTGGCATTTAGTAGGCACACAATAAATTTTTGTGGGTTAAATGCATCAATATGTTTGTATTAATGTTAAATTATACATTTTATATCATAAAATATATAATTACAATGTATAAAACTTATAAAAAGAAATATTAAAACCCTATTTATTACCTAGGAGCCACACTTTCTAGTCATCTTAACCATCTGGAACTTAAAAGTAAAAAGAAAAAATCTGTGGGGAAAATGACTGTCATAAAGCCCACACACTTGACTCTTTAGGAGAGGTGGATCCACCCTCATGCCATGATTCTGACAATCGGGCATAAAATAATGCAGGGAATGACAACATCTAGGACACCCGACAACTATCAAGTGACAGCCGACAGCAGCAGAAGGAGCCAGAGTGTAGAAATGCAGGCTGGCTCTGCAGTACAGCAGTCTAAAGGCATTTAACGTGGGGGCCACTGTCCCAAGCACCCAGCATCCCCAGGAGACACTCTCTCATCACTTAGTGCAATGGCTGATGTTCCAGGGAGTCTTTAGGAGAAGAAATATAATGTCTAAGACACTTGGTGTATAAGCAAAAAGACACAGTCAAAGATCCCAGAAATGTCTGCCTGCCAGAGTGAAAAATTAAAACTGTTTCAGCAGTACATAAACTTCCCTAAAATGGTAAAAGATATGTCACCCCATGACTGCTTTGCATAACTAAGGTGTCAGTGATACATGCTTTCATCAGGTACAGGTTAGAACCAATTATTTGTGTTTAAACTTCTCCTCTCAAGACATCTTCATACCTCCTACCAAGGCCTTATAAGTGAATCCCAAAACAAACTTCAGAGCACCACTATAAATTCTTATACAAATGACCTAAGTAAGAAATCATTCAGTCCCAATCTCTTCTTACCAAGCTGGAGAAACATGCAACCTAAAGCCAATTTACAATGCAGCAAGGCAGGGGCACAGCAGGCCAGGTGCAGACAGAGGACACAGCAAGGTGATAAAGATGAAACTATGATCATTTGCAGATTCAAATAAAGGGAATTTCTAAGAGCAGAAAAAATTCTCACCCATTGATAGGTTCACAGCGAAGACCTCCATATGACAGATAAGCATACAGATTTATTTACTGTAAGTTTTACATGACAGAGAGCCTTCAGACATGAACACCCAGAGAAACAGAGAAATCTATATATTTTTATACTAAGTTTGATGAAGAAGTGGATAGTTGTGGAGAACTATAACTGGAGGACAAAAGGGCACGATCTAATGGTAATAAACTGGGGAAATTTTAGCAAGGTCTGTTTTGTTCAAATCCTTCTTAGTGTGTCTGTGTCTTCCAGGATAAAGATATTCCCTTCCTCAGGGTACCGGGAGGGTACCTCTTATGAACTACTTTAGAGGAAGGTCAGAGAATTCTTTTATGACCTGCTTCAGGAGAGAAAGGCAAGAGGAAGGTCAGAGAGACTTTCCTACCACTCCTGTTTTCTCCAATACTGAAGTACCATATTTTGGGGTTGCATGTCCTGAACTCCATCAACTAATTGGTACAAGAGCAAGGAAGCCTCTGTGAAAACCAAGCTGGAAAAGAGGTTTGTTCTCATGGTTAGAGTTCACACATATATTAGCTAATATGCAATATATAATAGTGTGTAATATTACGCAACTCTTTGACTACCCTGTGTCTCCCCATTTTTTTGTTTGTTTGTTTGTTTGTTTGTTTTCTAGACAGGGTCTCTGACTCTGTTACCTCGACTGGAGTACGGTGGTGCAATCTCAGCTCACTGCAACCTCTCTCCCTCCTGGGCTCAGGTGATCCTCCCACTTCAGCCTCCCTAGTAGCTGAGACTACAGTTGTGCGCCATCATGCCTGGCTAATACTTGTAATTTTTGTAGAGACAGGGTTTCGTCATGTTGCCCAGGCTGGTCTCCAACTCCCGGGGTCAAGCGATCTGCCTACCTCAGCCTCCCAAAGCACTGGGATTACAGGCACGAGCCACTGGGCCCGGCCTCATATCTCATTTTCTATATTTGTAATATGAGAATAGGGTTTTGAGCAGAATTAAACAGCTGATATAAGTAAAGAACAGCAGCTGGCACATAGAAGGCACTTTTTAACTGTTAGTTATTATTATTGTTAATATAATTATTATTATTCAGCAACTAACCCGTTGTTGTGTACTGAGCTAGGCTAGTAGCCAGAGCAGAAAAGAAGACAGACATGCAAAGACAGATGATTAAACAAACAAAAACAGTAACTAGTTTTATGTAAGGGGAAAGGGGAAATTAAAAGGTTGCTACGGCACAAAAAATGGTGGTGAGGGAGCTACCTTGGGTAGAATGAACAAGGAAAGCCTCTCTGAGGAGTTAGTATTTAAGATGAGAAGAAGTTAATTGTGCTAAGACCAGAAGGAAATTTGTTCCAGGCATAAAAAAGAGTAAGTGCAAAGACCTTGGAGCAGAAAGAAGCATGGCAAGTTCTACAAACTGTTAGGAGTCCTGATGTGGCTGAGCTGAGTAAGCCAAAGGGAGAGTCGAGTCCAAGGAGAATGGAAAAGTGAGCCAAGGAGAATGGAAGGACAATCTGAGGCTAAAGACTTCATCCCAATATCAATGCACTCCAGTTAGGTCACATGCCCTTAGGAATATAATGGAATTTCTCTTTCTGTCTCTCACTCTCTGACTCCACTTTCCATTTCTATGAACTGTGACAGCAATGCCCATAATACAGGCTCATATCATACTCAGGAGTAAGTATCATACTATTAACCTTCTCTCTTGAGTTTCTTAAATAAACATACTCTCAAAGGTAAATACATGAAATAGATACTGGTAACCATTTTGTGAATATCATACTGAATCCTAATAAGAAGAGGTTAGGAGAAAGAACCAACATATATCTATCCCCTTCTATGCACCAAGCACTACTCTCGACACTTAACAGATATGTTAAATCACTTAATTCTCACAGCAACTTTCTGAGGGACCCATCAGTATCTTCATTTTACAGAAAAGATATTAAGCTTAACATCAGAGATGTAACTTGCCCAAGGTGATCCAGCTAATAAGGACATAGAACTCTCTGGCTCCACCATCCATTCCAGCAACAGCAATTTATTCCATATTAAGCACTTCCCATGAGTTAGACTTTATTTAGTTAGCTCATGCCCATTTCTCTTTGACATTTGACATTTTACCTTTTTTGTGACCCGGAGCATAACAGCTAAGAGCCAAGACCTTGGCAGACCCAGCTGAGAAAGGCATTTATTTGTTGGAAACAACAGAAGACACCACAAAGAAGATCTGTAGGATCTACTTCACTAGGGATTTACGAGTAAATGTTTTACTATGAAAAGAGAAGTTGAGAGCTCGTGAGCATCTTGCAAATAGAAAGCTAATTTGCTTTATCAATTTTTGTCCACTGTGCTTGATGCTTGGGATAATTTGTGAGCCACTGTATCAGCCTCACTTATATTGTAGTCTTTTATCATATGAAAGCAAGATATATTTCTTGCTGTCAAAACTAATCAAAGCATCTAAAGAAACCAAAGCAACCTTATTTACTTCCTCAGAAATCACAGCAAATGTCCTCCTGGTATTTTTTTTATATACGTTGATTTTTTTTTTTTTTTTGTCCGCACATCAGGGCACTTAAATTAAGGACAGTATATCTTCATTTCAAATGTTGGTTGATATCCTTTAAATGTTTGCTTTTTAAAAAAATTAATTCAAGTCTAAAACTGGCAATAATGGACACTGTATTATTAACAATTTAAATCAAAGTTTAATGCTTTTGACATCACAAAGACACAGATCCCACATTATAATAACCTTTGCCAAATGAATAGTAAACTAAATGGAGGCTTCTGAGACAGCTAATCCTAAAAGGTATGATAGAGATGAGAGTAGTTAAATATAGCAATTATTGATATATGCTCTCATTCCAATATAGGGGAGGGATAGAAGTTGTTTAATTTTAATGTCCCCAGAGGTTGACTTTGCTCATAACGTTTATAAAATATTGAAAGACAAGAAATGGTACAGATGTGAATTCTGCAGTTGGTTTTTTCAGTTGCCCTTGAAAGCAGCTGCCATAAATCTTGGATGAAGCCAAATAAGGCTGATGATTTTGATCTTCAATTCATTCTTTTCTATCCTTCAAAAGGTAAATGATCCTGATGGAATTAGAGCTAAGCAGAATGGCTTTCTTCTGTGATCTGCATAGCCAATGATGCGCGCTGCCATCATTAGCAAAGTGGAGCCAGTTCCCTCGTGTGGCTGTGCATGTGCACTCAGGCTTGAACAGCGTTTTGAGTGAGAAAGACACTTAAACACTGAGCTCAGAAACCTTCCATTTGCCTTCCCCTCCCCCCTTGATTTTACTTCTCCCTTCTGTGTCAGCTCAGCAGAATGCCAAAGTGTGAACTGAATGTATGAGAATCAAGTACAAAGCTCTCCCAATTCCTGCTTTGGCATTTGAAAAAGTCTCAGCAAAAGATTTTTTTTCAGCCTGACTCTGAAAAGAGTACTACAAAAAGTTGTAGGAAAGTAATACTTAAGGCAGTTCAAGGCTTCCCTTATAGAAAACATTGGGGCCTTTCCTACTGAAACAGGTAAGTCAGATGAATCCTTTTCTATCCCTATGGTAAAACATAATGTTGCTTTCTTAGGTCCCACGCAGTCATATGATGCAATAAGACATTGTATCCTGTCATTAGGGACGGCAATAAACGTATTTGTGTGGGTTTGCAACTCTGCATCAGACCGCAAGGCAAACCCAGTTAAAACAACCACAGAGAGAATCATCTATCTTCATAAATTCAGTTGCAAAGAGAAATTCATCATGTTTACTGTCTTTAAGAAAGGAGTGAGTCTTGTAATAAAATGTTCTCTGGTCCAGAATCTTTGTATTTATGGGGTCCTTTTCTTTCTGCCTTTCACACAGAGCATGGTATATTCTAAACCAGTGGCTGTACCTTCATTAGCATAACATAATAAATAAGTTATGTGCCTTAGAATGAAGAATGTGCTTGGAGAGGGTGAGAAAGGAGTATCCCTTCCATGGTAAGTGACATTCTTTAAAAGCTGTAGGTATAAGAAACTGCAGGGCTGAGCATTTTGAACCAAAAAAAAAAAAAAAAAGCAAAAGAGACAAAGGACCTTTGAAGATATACCCCATCCTTCCCTACTTTCTTACTCCCTAAATTACAGAGAATTTTTGTGGGAATATGTTCATTTATTCAACAGACATGTATTCAGTATTTCTGTGTGCCAGGTATTGCAAAAACAAGCATCCAAAAATAATAAAATAGTTCTAAAACCATTTTTTTTCATTTTACCTTAAAAAACTTTGCTATCGTATGCATGAACCTAGACATGAACTCCCATAATATGAAACTGGCCACTTTTCTAAGAAAAATGACCCAAAATGGGCTTTTAGGCTCATTGTGATCTTTTTCTCCCTCCCTGGGCCAAAGAAAAGTGATGACAAATGTTGTAAGCTAATCTAGGAGCCAGGGAAGTGCAAGGGCTAGAAGAATGTCTCTGAGCTACAGTGGTCTGCGAGCACTTCTATGGCCCATTTGTCAGAAGCTTTGTGGGGTGTCCCTCAGCTTTGTCCTTTAAATTGTGTAATTCCATCAATTTCTGCCAGTGTCCTAGAAAACTTATATTATCTTAGCTTTATTGCCTAGCTTTAAATGATTTTCTAGGAGGAGGGGTATTTTTTAATTTAGCTTTTTTTTTTTTGATGTCACATTTCAAATGGGGAAGAGGCTGAATTCTGGAAATTAGTGTGACAGAGCAAGGACTCTGGAATCCAATTGCCTATGTTTGAATTCTTTCTCTACCTTTTATTAGCTCTGAGTCTTTGGCAAAGTTTTCTAACCTATTATAGCTCATTTTCTTTACTTGTAAATTGTGGGTGATAATTCCTACCTCACAGGGTTATGAGAGATTAAATGAGGTAAAACTTGTAAAACACTTGGATGAATGCCTAGCACATAGTAAGTACACAATAAACAAAAACTGTAATTACAAACTGGTAAATTTAAATGTAATTCCTAAGGAAAATAAAAAGCTTTGGATGATTTGCAAACATTTAGAAAAATTCATGAATACTAAGAACAATGAATAGATTAAGAACAAATTTGGCAAACAAATCTCGTTTCATTGTATGATAGGACGAGTAAATTGGAGGGCCCAGGAGAGCTCCAGGATTATGACAGTTGTAGAGTTCCTCCCCTCCCAAGTCATTTGGTGTAGTCTCTGATTATGAGGGTAACCATAATACTCTCCACCAAACCAGAATACTATTGAGAGTGTAAAGGCGTGCTGTTTAATTATGCCTCAATAGCAGGTGCAAAGCAGAACTTAATGGGGTAAACTGGAACTCTCCGGAGCAAACCAGTCTATATGGTCATCCTATCTACAACATCCTTTGAATAATAAGACAATGAGTTTGTGTGGTTAAGTTGACTCGTGTCTAGTTAAACAAACATATCCCAAAGGAGACGATTTGTGAGAATTCCAAGAGCTCTGTCCTCCCACCTGTTCTCGTTAACATTTTCATCAGTGACCTGGATAAAGATATAGGCTGCATATTCATTAAGTTTACAGGTAGCATAGACTGTAGCAGAATGGCTAATATGAGAGGTGTCAGAATACAGAAATAAAATGATCTTTAAAGTGGAACGTTAAAGTGAAGTCAAGTAACTGTATAGAAATAAAATGTGAAGTCCTGGTTTTAGACTGAAAACAATCAATTGCACAAATGGGATGCAAAAAAAAGGTTTATACGGTTTATAATGCTTTGTATGAATAAAAAAAGTGCCTACAGGCTTTAGTTGATCACAAACTTAATATGAGCTTTTAAAAGGCAGTCATGTTAGAGCATGCCTTCGCCCTGCTTTGCACTGGAGAGCTGTAATAGAACCAATAAACTGGAAAAAAAAACCAGGTTTTTTATTTCATTGTGAAACAGGCTGACTTGTAAGGAAGTGAAAGAATGCAAGCCAAAACCATTGTTAAAGCGGATGTTGATGGGATTCTTGCACTGAGGAGACTGGACCAGATGATCCCTAAGGTCCCTCCCAGTGAATTTCTTATGCATTTCCATATCTCATTCAAACTACATCCCACTGCCAGGTATGCAAAATGTGTAGATCTACTAACATTGCCTCAATTTTAAAAGCTCACGAAAACCAAACTCTAGCATCTTTTCTTCCCATTTTAAGAATGTACCTTTCTTCTTCTGGGTGGTTCATCATGCCAGCCTCTATGTTCCCAGGGCACCTTGTACTTGTCTCTCTCTCTCTTTCTCTCAGCCCTTATCACACTGAATGGTAAAGAGTCATTCTTAATCTGCCTTCTACCACCAAACTAGGAGCTCCCTAAAAGGCAGAGCCTGGCTTCCATGAGTGCTTAATTGTTTTAAGAATAAATTGTTGGATAAAATAAAAAATATAAAAATGGATGGACATAAATCTGTATTTTCCTGTCTTTCCTAGAAAATATTTCTACTATTACTTTTAGAAAAATCTCTTTTCAGGAAAAGAAAAATAGAAACGTTAAAAAGGACTTAGGCAGCCTTCTGCTTAAAAAACGTCCCCCAAACCTCATATAATTCAATCTAAGTGTTCTTCTCTGTGGAATCAAAAGTTCAATTCTCTCACAAATTACAGACTAATGCAACTATTTCCCCTCTATATAGAATCTCTTTACCAAGTGAAACAAACTCATGGCCATAGGAAAGCTAATGTTTCTGTTGTACTGCTTTTCAGAATTTAAAGCAATGATGATCAAACACACACCTCCCTTGGAATATGAGGAAAGGGTCACATATATACTTCCCCAGTGAGTTAGTTACTGTAGTTCTAAAAAACCAAACCCTCTACAGCCTACAGTAACGCTGATTTAAGGCCTAATTCTCTGAGCACATAATATAAATCCTTCCAGCCAAATGTCCACTGATCTGGAACTAGAATCCACAAGACAATCATCTTCAAAGAATCTTATAGTGCAACTAATGTAATGCAATAAATTTAAAAGACCAGCTTGCTTTTCCCTTCTTCTGCCACAGTGGAAAAAAACAACTGCAGAAAGACATGAACCAAGAACATTACAAAATGGAGCTGGATTAGTAACGTGTGTACCTTTTAAATTCTACTCATTTGGATACCTGAATTTTATTTGTCTGCTCTCCAGTTGTTTTTCAAGAATATTATAAAATTACACAAGTTGCTAAGACACCCCCGTATTTACGGTCTCATGATGTTCAGACAAGTATTGATATTCAATAATATCAGCTATCTATTACAGTACAATTTCTTAGGTTTGGTTACCATTAAGTATCTGTTAAGCTTTTCACACACCTCACCAACAAATGATTGATTTGACTCTAGTTGCTTAATTTCAACTGAGCCTCAGTGCAGTCCTTTTTCTACCTGGTTTTTGTTTTCTTTCCTCCTTTAAAAAAAAAATTGACCAACAGGAAAGAAAAGTGCTTTAATCCCTCACTTATTTTTAAATAAAATGTTCAGTTATCTCATGCAGACAATAAGTCATAAAGTAGACATGGTGATTCAGGCAGTAATCTATGGGCACATAGATCATCCTGCAATGGTATATTAATCATTACACTTAAAGACAAGACAGAGGGATGACATTTTTTCAATTGTGTCTGCTGCAACTCAGCAACATTCAAGAATTTTTAATCTGGCCCATTTCTGCAAATAGGAATGGTTTTCATCTAGAAACATTTTCCAACCACACCCCTGAGCAGGATGAAAGCAACACCAGGAAAGTAGAACTGTTCCTGAATACAAAAAGGTTGTTTTAAATAGTTAAGAAGCCAATGAGAATAATGTACCTTTCCAAAAAAATGTAATCCTAAAAATAGAAATGTTCCATGACAAAATCCACGGTCTGCCTCCTGTGAGCAATATGATCTTGATCAAGTCACTTAACATTGAGCCTTCAATCTAGCCCTCTGTTAAATGTGAATAACCATGTCAACCCTTTAGTATGACAGTGGGGGTACTGGCCATGTGTGCAAATTCCCTAGAAATGTGTAATAATATGTGTAATCTGAATGCCCATATTAGGCACTCAAAGCTCCAATTATTATTGCTTCAAAAACTTTTATCTTAGACATCCCTCGTGCTCTTAATATACTTATATAAGATCTCTGATTCAGCATCAGTTACTATGTGCAAGGACAGCAGAACACCAGAAGCTTCATCATATCTGCAAGGGTAACTCTAGGTAACAGCACCTACTGTCCCCACTCCATCCCACTACAGTACACTCATTCTCTCCACAATGGAGTCTATGACTGATTGCCAGCACCTGGTACTTGCTTCAGTCTGACTGGTATCTGTAAGTCTTCTAGTAAACAAAAAATAATTCCTCCCACAGAAAGTTTGGGAACTCCAGTATACTCAATGCCAAACAGATTGTTGTTCCAAGCATCAAGATTTTGGGTGTCATGTAGATCTAACATATCAACAAATGACCAACCTCTTCACATTGTATGGAGAGAGCCCATAATTGTGTGCCTATTGTAAACATGGTAATAAAGTGAGATTCCTTTTAATAGTACTTTTTACATTGCAAAATATTTAGTCATTGCTTTCTAATACCACTTTAGATTGTAATGTTATGTTTTTAAAACTTAGTAAACTCAGACTACATGGTTTCACCACCATTCTGGCTGGAATCCCAGCTTTTGGGTTTATCCCACTTCTCGAGTGGACTCAGAAGACTTCTGGGGCTCCTAATTGTATGGGCCATATTTACATCTCCTAAATCTGACCTGAAATAAGTGTGAGTCATCCAAGCCTGAAAACTGGCCAGTCATTGATTTCTTGAAGCACAACCATATTATTTTTTAGTTTCAAAGATTAGAAGTCATAGAAAGTACAGCCATATCCAGGCTTTGGAGGACCTTAGGGCTACAAGCACCCTGTGATTGACCAAGAGAAGACCTTACAGATACTGAGAATAAATGTCATGAGGAGAAGCAAGAACTGCTGCATAGGGCTAAAAAAAGCAAATAAATGCTTTCTGTATTGGGATAAGTGAGGCAAAAGTTGGGGTAATTCTAGAAAGAGTATCATATAGTGAAGTGAAATGAAATCATGTATGTAACACGGTTAGTACAATGTTGGACACAGAGTAAGTACTGAATACAATTGTGATGACGATGATACTATACCTAATAGACTGTGAGGTCTTCAAGAACTTCCAAGTGTAAGGACTATATTTTACTCATTTTCCTGTCCCTAGTATCCAGCTCAGTGACTGGGAGACAGATCTCAATTATTGTTTTTTGAGCAAAATTGACTAAAACCGAACAGAGAATTGCCACTGTTAAGAAAAGGGAAAGGTCAAGAGAAGAAAAATTAGAGAGCTCATGATGAAAAACCAAAGTGTGTAAAAAGACAGTGGAAGAGGTAAGCATCAGGTCATTGTTAAGGAATGTTCACACTTGATCTTAGCCAAAAGGCCAAGAAGCAATTGTTGAGGAATGTTCTAGATAAACAATGCCCAGGACACAACAAAGCATTCCCTTCTTTGAGTTCCGCAGTCACATCAAACCAACACAAAACGAATTGTTGTTAAAAAAAAAAAAAAAAAAAATGGACCTCTTTGCTTTTCAAAGCTTAAAAGTAAATTTTCTCCTCAAGTAAGATGAGTCTTGGTAACTAACTAGAAAAGAATGTTTAAAGGAAGGGGCTGAGCATTCAGGAATGTCCAACACAGTCTGTTTCCCTGAGGCTGGCACTGATGGTTGACAAGCAAAGGAAGAAAGGATGTCCTGCCTTAATCAACTCTAAAAAACCCTCCGCATTATTAATAACAATTACAATCACCAATATCTGTTAGGGCTGACTGTCCCAAGCTCTGTGCGTAGTGACAGCAACCTAACCAGGTGAACATTACTACCTTCTTTTTACAAAGAGAAAAATTTGGGCTAGAAAAGATTAATTTATCATACACCCAATAAGTAGAAGAGTCATGTTTAGACTCAGGTTTGTGTAACTCCAAAGACTGAATCTTAGTCATTACCATAAACCAGCAGTCTACTATTATTCTGCAACAAAATGTGCTCATAGATTCTACTATATGCTTTAATTTCTCTACTGTTTCATAGGTATTGCCTTTCATCACAGGTTTTAAACAGGGACTCCAGAAAGCAATTGCTAATATGGAGTATGAATTCCCTAAAACCCAAAGGAAGATGCATGAGCATATTGGCAGGTACAATTCTCTGGGGAGAGAAAGGTTTATTGTGACAACAATTCATAAAGGGGTTTGTGGCCCAAAAACATGTTAAGAGCCACTGCATTAGACTATACATTCAAGAACAAAGAGGGCTTATTATTTATCATCCTGTTGTGACAATACCTCTCTGAAAATTAGTAAGGTTACATAATACTAAGTAGGTGTCAGTGGGATCTAAATAAATTTAAGTCTATTATCATTGTTTTATAACTCTGAATTTTAAAGTAGAGGTGAAGATGAGCAAAAAAAAAGAATGGCAAAAAAAATTATTCAAAGGGATATTATTCAAGGAAAGTCAACTTTTTAAGCTATTCTTAAAATATAGTTACTATTCTGAGGAAGAGAAAAAAACAGTTCCACTTGTTTATTTCAATGCCCATTCCCATTTATGAAAAGAATTACTTAACCACCAGGCAAAGATAAAGATAGGAAGCTCTCTGGTGCTGCATCAACGTCTTAAATCCCATCTCTCAGCATGGGACCAAAAAGGACCCAGCTTACAATAGCTGGTAGACAGAGCTGCAGATCCATTACATAAACCTGTACAGAGTTTCTACTGATGACATGAAATCATAGGCACTTGTTGCTGGTGATGGCAACAATCCTCTTTAAAACCTACTTCCTTCTCTGCAGGATTCAACTACTCAAATTACCTAGCCCCATTCCCTAAGCTTACCAGGAATAGGCCATTTCTCCAAATATTGCCAGACATATTTTTCTCGCCCCGGACTTTCTGTCATGTGGATGTAATACTTTCCACATCTTTCTTGCTGGTACTTTTCAACTTTCCATTTCCCTTTGGCGAAAGGCCATTCTGCATTCATGTACACACTAGCAGTCACACACAAAGACATACATACACCCATAGCACAATTGGATACTGTGTTGGTGGCTAGGGAGGATGTTGTTGTTAGGTTAAACTGCTTAGCTAATTCAGCTTCCCAGTGGTGCCCTGATTCTCACTTGCTTTAACACATTTGCCCCTGTAGAAAAAGGATTTTCCTTTAAGGGAATCAGGAATTTCCTCTGGAGGCATGTAGTCAATTGTGTTTTGTTTTTTGTTTGTTTGTTTGTTTTTTCTTTAAAAAAGAGGAAAAAAAGCAAGGCATAAGCATTTTAGTTCTTATTTTATTTGGGATCAAGAGATTTTTGTCCCCATTGAAACAATAAGATAAAGCGATTTGGCCTTTCCAATCTTGCACCAACCCTGAGGTCCTGAGTTCAACCTTTCTCCAAAAAGAAAAATGTCAGGGCTGAAATGCACCAAATTCACCTAATTTTCTGTGCTTCACTCTTCAAGAAGATGGATTAAGATGGCTTACCTCACAAAATGGGCATGACTCACTTGAGAAAATAAGAAATGTAGGCCTGTGGTTTAAGTAACTGCACTATACTGAGGCAGGTTTTAGGCCCTCTGTGCAATTCTCATTTTATAGCTTACCAGGGACAATTGTGTAATTATACAGTGCACTCTTTCTATTGGCAAGATCCATTGATCCTTAAGTGTACATTTTCTGGCATCCAATAAACTAGGACGATGAGCAAGCAAGGTTTTCTGCTCCTGGAACAGTGAAGGGCTAATTAGTTGCATTTGCAGATTAATGACTTTCAACTAGAAAGGGAGAATGCAAAGGGATAAGCCACAACCACAGTGACAGAATGCAAATAAAAGTATTTATAAGGGCAGGAGAAGGGGTGGGGGCCAGGAAGGGCCATCGATTGCTTTTACCCTCTGCACGGTGACACATTCCAATGAGGGAAGGCATTCTGCCAGCCTGGCTGCCTTCAACAAAGTTAAGGCATAAACAGAATCTGTTGATAGATACAAGCAAGGCCAGGAGGAGAGGCAGAGAAAGAAATTCTCTACAGAAAGAGCAACAGGGATCAAGAAACCTCTCTCTCCTCACTCCAGCTGCCTTTGCCTTCTCTTTGTCAGAGCAGCCTTCAATTTCAACTCTGCTCTCCTGCCCTGTCTCTCACCCTCATCTATAAAAGTTGACTTGATGGTTTGCTAGGAAACTTCCTAGCCAGTACACAAAATAACGTGTTTAAGTTCTCTGTTTATTCTCATTTTCTGAAATGACATTATGCATCTGAGTTTGTCTCATTATTATTTTTAATCCTCTCTCTCTCTCCCACATAAGTGCAAAGTTACTATCTCCTGTCTTTGACTTATTGGGCTAGTAAAAAGGTCTTTCCTCCACTCATAAAATAAAATGAAAGAATTAGAATGGGGGTTACACCAGGATAGAGATCACTGGTTCCCAGACTTCAGGATTTCACTGATTAAAAATAACTTAAAGGAAACTGGGGAGATTGATGTAAGATTTAAATTCTATTACAGCCCTAAGTAATTCACTGATTTTTTTAAGAGAACATTTTTATTTACCATAATAATCATTGCGTAAAAGAAAGTGTTTTGAAACCGTGAAAAAGGAAAGACAATCCCAGAAAGTAACATAGACCTTGATGAAAAACACTCCACCCTCTCATTTTATGTCTTATTTCTCCATATATTGCTAGGACAAGGTTTTGTTTTGTTTTGTTTTGTTTTGTTTTGTTTTTTGTTTTGTTTTGTTTGTTTTGAGACAGAGTCTTGCTCTGTTACCCAGGCTGGAGTGCAGTGGCACAATCTCAGCTCACTGCAACCTCCACCTACTGGGTTCAAGCAATTCTCCTGCCTCAGCCTCCCCAGTAGCTGGGACTACAGGCGCTAGCCATCACACCCGACTAACTTTTGTATTTTTAGTAGAGATGGGGTTTTGCCATGTTGGTCAGGCTGGTCTCCAACTCCTGACCTCAGGTGATCCACTCCCCTCGGCCTCCCAAAGTGCTAGGACTACAGGCGTGAGCCACCGCACCCGGCCAAACAAGATTTTTTAACCAGAGTATAGAGCCCAATTATGTTAAACTCTCAAACTAGGAACATGGTCTGAGTGCACAAATGTCACATCTTTGGGCCAGACTTTCCTGATCCTAACTCCACTCCCAGGCAAGGTTATGACCCCCTTATAAATTCTAATTGCAATCTATACTTTTCTTGTATATAAACATAATTTGTTTGCTGTCTGTTCCCTTTTTTTGTCCACACTCTGTCTCCAAGATCTAATATAACATCTACGCATAATAAGCACACAGATTTTTTTAACTGGATGAACTAAAAATATTATTCTAGTTTTCACTCTGCCACTTACTAGCCAGGTGACCTTTGGCAAATTACTTAATCAAGCTGTTTCTTGCCTCATCGAGCTTGTTTGGGGGATCGGATCAAATGATGCAAGTGAAAGAGCTATGTCAACTGTAAAATTCTATGTGGCTGCAATTTACCAAAAAGAACAATGGATAAGCCAAGAGGCTTTTCTTTCTTCAAGTTGTATTTCTCTACCTACACAATTCTGTTAATTGCCTTTTGTGTCAGGCTTGCCAGCTAGATTTCTCCTTCCAGTTAAAATATAACACCAAAGTTAACCTTACATTTCTAGAAGAGGGTAAAAAGAACACAAGACTAGACATAAGCAGTCTGGTTTCTAGATACCACCCTTCTACCAAACAGTCACAGCCCTCACTTTGGTTCTCTGTTTCTTGATCAATAAAATGGAGGATATAAACCAGCCCCAAAATCCTAGCCCATGGGAATTGTTTCATCAAGATAATATGAGAAATAAGCACCACTCAGGAAAGATTTTACTCTTTGCTATTTAATAATCATTCCTGAGCACTCGTGATTTGCTAGGCATTTGTACATAGTTTAATTAAGTTATTCTAAATAAGATAATTGAGCTATTTCAGTTTTTATTTAAAATATTATCCAATGTTTCAAACTGTATTTGATTGTCTTCCTGGTGTGGACACCTTGAGCCATCTATTAGATCACTTTGCTTTGCTTTGCTTTTTGTTGTTTTTGTTTTAGAGACAGGGTATTGCTCTGTCACCCAGGCAGGAGTACAGTGGTGCCATCATCACTCATGCAGCCTCAAACTCCTGGGCTCAAGCAATCCCCTTGCCTCAGCCTCCCAAGTAGCTAGGACTAAAGGCATGTGCCACCACCCCCAGCTACTTTGCTTTGTTTTGTAATGTCTTCTCCAGCATTGGTACTCTTCATGAAGACTTCTTTTTTTTTCTAAACTGATGCCATTCATGAGAATCAAAAAGTTGAAGCCTGAAGTTCTTCAGATTCGGTTCAACAAATGTTGACTGGGTGCTGTAAAAGAAAAATTGCACCAGATCCAGATAAACAGGTAAGAAACACTTTACTCATGAGTATTGTAATAAGAGAGAGAGACTGAACTCAACTCTGATGAAACAAAAAGTGAAGGAGGGGGAGATTTTTAACCACTGGGTTGAGTTAAAGGATAAGTGATTAATGTAATTAGGCCATCTGTGTTTGATAACTGTCACTTACGGAAGTTAAGATTCTACACTCTCACAGAATGGGAAAATAGAAACCCTATCGCTTTGGATTATTGCTTTTCCAAGGGATGGCTCCCAGGACCTTGAGCTATTCCTGGGTTGTAGATTTACATCTCAAAAGGGCAGAGAAAAAATTTACAGTTGCAAGTTTTCTAAGGTAAATGCTATTTTAAAAAAAGGTCAGGGGCTTATAGTTAGAAGTTCATCTAAAGTTTAGCCAAGCTGAGGGCAGTGTTAAGGCAATCTTGGTAAGTGTTCACAGGGCTGGGCTAGGTACTGAAGGCACTTCGTCCCCTGCCTTCATGAAGCTTACAGTCTCTTTTTTTGGTTTTCCTTATGGTTCACATTTGAACTATTCATTATAGAGATTTGGGTACCTGTTCTTCTATACAGATAACTAAACTATATGATCACTCATCTGTATGGCCCAAATCCAACAGTGTCCAGCCAAATGTCTTTTTGTTCAATTGGCCCGTGGTCTACCTCTGTGTCATTTATCTCTCTGGCCAGGCGTCTTTTTAGTAATTGTCTCAAACCAACAGAGTTTGATGGTAAGGCTGGAAACAATCTCAGGCTTGGGTTTAACCAAATTTTTCATCAGTAATAACATTTCCTCTTATCCTCAAACGTGTTTATAAACCGTGTATCTGTTTTGCAGTGATAGATCCTAACTTCAGGGTCTTTTCCATTCTACTCAAATCCCTCTGCATCTATTACTGATCTTAAATGTTTGTCTACCAATATTCCATTAAACTTATGAGTAACATACTGTTTTGTGTCAGCTTCCTCTGGCGTTTTTATTTCTGTCACTTGCAAATCCAGTTGCTCCTGGTCTCAGAATTCTTTGCATACCCTGGAGCCCTCATCTCCTACCACAGCACTCTCAGCTGCATTTTAAATGGCCCCCATCTCCCTTTCATTGTATTTAATCACATGGTAAATTTAAAAGATACAGAAGGCTCGTTAACTTTAATGGATCCCTTTTTATATGTGGGTGAAAGGCCTTAAACCCTTGTAAATTAGGCTGGGACTTATAAACCATGACAAACGTGATGACAAATACCGATTTCCTAGTAAATTCCTTCAACAGTCTATATCCCCATACGTGATGAATCGGTAGTATTCCTTCTGTTATTATTTACACAAATGACTTTGGCATGGTCTTGATACATGAGCAACATACTTAAACCCATGACAGATCTCACAGATTAGGGTAGAGCCATATATATTCCTCATTTGGCTTATATTTAAAAAAAAATCTGACTGTAATACATATGTGAATCCATGTGCAGAAAATTAAAAACATACTTTACATTCTGGTTAAAAAAATAAAAATAGATGAAATTGAGGGAGATTCAGTATTTCTCACATAACTGTTCAAATTACTGAGACTGTGTGGTCCTATTTCACAAATTATACCTCTGTGGTAAGATTCCTCTTCAAGAAGACTATAGAGATCAATCAGCTCCAGCCATAATAACCTTAATCCTGCTGTTATCCTTTTATAATTTTCTGCCACCAGTGACTTATTGCTTGACAAGTGTTTAAATATTATACATTGTGAAGTTTAAATTAAAAAAATTATTTACACAGGAATATAAAAAAGTATATTGCCAATTATATAGTTCCCTGAACACTTAATCATGGAGCCAAGTGGAAAACCCTTCAGGAAGCCTGGCTTCTACCATTTCACCACACTGAAGGGCGCCTCAGGAAATGCCCATTTAATCTCTGCAGCCGCATTTCAAGCACCTAATCTCACTTTGCAGTGCACTCTGCCACTTCTTGTCACCCAAACAAAATGCAGGTAAATGATGCAGAAGCTCAGCTTACATCCTTCAAATATTTACTGGCTAGTCTACTCACAGTAATACATGCTGTAGTGTTAGACTCAATTTCACCCCTGAGTGGCTGGCAGACACTTTGGATAGGCTTACTGAGAAGTGGAGGATCTTTCCTTGCTTTGCCTTTGAGGAGAAGCCATTCCCTTATCTTAAGTGAATTAGTTTAAGAACTTTCCCTACTAGCCCAGTGAATCAACAAATCAGCCTGGCCTGCTGCATTGATGGCTCATTTAACCCAGCCCTGTTAGTGCATGGGAAAAATGTCCTGTGGAAGGAGGGTCCCCTGTGCCCCACCTGACCTGATGGATGTGGACCCCAGTCACACAAGGGTTTCCTTATTTCACAAAGTGAAGTTAGTGTAACTTGCTGGACAGAAAACCTACTTGATTTGTGTGTCATTTTCTTCCACAGCAGGAGCGTGAGCCAGAGTGAAAAGGAGGCATTGCTCACTAACCATGCCTGAGGCTCCCTTTAAAAACAGAACCATTTCCAATGTCAAGTGAGTAGGAGGCAAAAGGCACTGACTGCAGGTAGAGGCAGAAACCTTCCCCCCTCTTCTAGTTGTCCATGTTTTTATTGAAAGTTGGAAGTCGTTTTAAAGTCCATTCAAAATGTGATTCTTATTCCTTAGAACTGAAGTAAATCTAAACATACTGACATGAAAATATCAAAAGCATGAAATTAAATTTTTAAAATCCCATGTATACTTTACACTATATGTGTGTATATGTACATCTATTTTATGTATTGATATGTACGTGTGTGTATATATATACATGTATATGTTTGTCTACACAAAGAAAAGGTCTGGATGGATCCACTTTCAAATACTACCAGAAGTTTCTTTGAGATTCAGAGAGAATGAGAAATCAGAAACCAGGAATTTTACTATGAATTTTTGCATAGTTAGAATTTGTACAACAAGCGTATATTGCCACTATCATTTTTTAAGTGTTAATAAAGAAGTAATTCCCCCCGTTTGCTTAATTTTTTATTACACTGGTAAACTTAGGCATTGAGGCTCAATGGTAGCCTGCAGATGGAAAAGCAGAGCCTAATCTCCCTCCCTGCTTAACGATAGCAGATAATCTGACCGAAGTGGCTACAGAGTGTATGTGGACATTAACAGGAGCTTCCACGAGGGTTTTTGACATGTCATTCTGAATCCTTCCCTGGGTGTTCTGATATCATCACAAATCCAACTCTGCATGCTTTGTGGCTAATGAATGAAATGCTTCCAGAGCCGGATCTTATCCCTCTCTTCTCAAAGCATCTTTTTTCAAATATAGCCTATGCTTTACCAGGCATTAGCCTGCTTGTGGCTTTGTGAAAATATTTAAATAATGTTTTGTTGGGTGTTTTTAAAGGTAGTTATGAACAAAAGTAGATTAAATCCCCTAGTCACAATTCTGCCTCAAGGCTCCCAACATACAACCCCTCTAGGCATCAGGAGACCTAACCATTGCTTTTTTGAAAGCAAAGGAAGGCCCATCATTCCATAATTACTGTCTTGTGCAGATTGGCACAATATCAGAGCTAACACAACAAACCACAGAAAAGACCAGGTTATAACATCTCTGCTGCTGTAAATTGAAATAATAAACTTTGGCAAACACAGAGGACAGCAAATTCAATTTGACAGTCCTCTCAAAGCAGACTAAGAACAACAGAGGGAAGCTGGCTAAAGAGGATCAGAATCCATTTTATTTGATTATTACATCACTGGATGAGGAAACTTGTAATGCAATTCTCCCAAATTGTTAATTCAGCATTCACAAAATAATGGTAGAAATCAAATTATCATCATGTTCTACATTCAAAATCACTGATTTTCAAGCTGGAAAAGAATTATCTAACTTCCTTTAGCTTTGAGAACTCTTTCTTTAGGCAAACACTCAGGTGAAAGTCCAACGTGAAAAACAGATTAATGCAATCTTGCTCACTGTGAAGGGAGAGGCAGAGCTGCAGCTGTGCTCACCTGTCCCACTTCTGCGCATCCCTCACTGCCCATCCCCTCTGCAAGAGCCTTTGGGGAATCCCTGAGTCTCTACTAGGGCACATCATTTGGAAAGCAACTGATCTAGGCCATTGCCACCTTCATTTAAAAGATGCAGACTAACTCTCTTAAGATCATTAAGTAAAGTTAGAGTGAGGGATGAGGAAAGAAGTGAAACCACATTCTGACAAAGATTCTTATTGGGAGATCAAGAGTAAATTCATCTTTTTAAAGGGTTGAGTGATAACAGTTAACTTTTATTGAGCATTTGCTACCCACTAGAAATAGTGCCAAGTGCTTTGAGTCTTAACACAATTGATTTGTACAAAATCCCCATGAGGTACTATTCTTATCGTTAAACAGATGGAAGTATTTGGGCTCAGAAAAGTTAAATGACTAGCACAAGATCACACAGCTAAGAAACAGAAGAGCTAGTTCAAACCCAGGCACGTGGCTTGAGTGGCAAGGTGCCTACCCCTGTGCTCACCTACCTCTGCCACCCACACCCTGGCTACCATGACTTATTTTTTACCCAATTGTATTACCGATAAAATGGAAAGAAGGCAACTTCTCACTGGCTTTACCACACTCTGTAGACACAACTATGTGCATCTCCCGCTGGAACTAATATTCCACTCAATTCCTTAAGGATTGCCACAGTGACAGCTCCTATTCTAATCAAGCCAGCCAACAAACAGGCTATTTCTATCAAGAATAAGCTCCTCAAATCCAAAGCTGTGACAAAAAGAGACACGACTGCAGAAACTCTGACAGACAAGAATAAAAGCCAAAAGCAGGCTTGACAACCAGGATACACCCCCTCCAAGAGCAGAAAAAAATAAGGACAGATCAAGCTGGGGTATCTGGGGACAAAACCAGACATGGATAAATAGAGATAGGAAGAGACAACCAAGGACCAAGTCACAACAATCCTAGCAGGGGTCAGAGCAGATAAATGGAATGTGAGTCAGCAATGAAGTACAGTCATCAGGAATAAAAGGAAACTCATTGTGAAATGCCCTGCGAGGAGTGTGACTTGCAAGGACTCTAAAATAAGCCTTCTAGTGTCTATTCATCAGCTTACACCTTAAATGTGTTCTGTGTCCAGTACTGGCCATTACACTTTTTAATAATGGAGAGAAAATAGATAAAGGCCAAAAAGTCACAGCAAAGTTGACTAGAAAGAGGACAAAAAGTCTTTTGGAGAAAGATTAAAATCTTTAATATTGTTTAACCCACATGAGATAATACTGAGATGAAAAGATCTCAACTGTATAAAATATGCCTGCAAAAGAATAATGACCGTTTGTTCTCCATTTACACAAAATAATTTATTCATTGGCTGTTTGGATGAACACTTATCAAGGACCTATGTGCTTGGGGATACAAATGTGCAAAACACTTCTAATTTATATGCTGAAAGAACTTCACAGTCTAGTGAAGAGCTAGACATGAAGATAAACAACATTGCAGCATGATAGTTACTATTATGAAGAGCAGAAGGATACAATGAAGGAAGTGGTGGAGATGTGGGGAGGAGATGATCACGTCTTGAAGGAAGAGTAGCAGGTTTTTCAGAAATTCAAGGAGGGAAAGAGTATTCCAAGCAGAGGGAATAATATGTGAAAGGTAGGAAGATGGGAAACTGTCTAGCACATTCAGGAACTTGCAGTGAGTTCAACAAAGCTGGAAATTGGAGTATAAGAGAAGAAAAGCAGGAGATAAGCCAGAGTCATAGGCTGGGGCTAGATAATGGGGATGTTTTTACGTACACCAATAAACTAGGCTTATATCCAGGCAGTTACGATATTTTGTTACAAAATCAAAATACTTCCACGTCAATTAGAATGGGGCCTTTTGTTTCCATCCTCCTCTCCAGATACTTTCCCTCCAGTGGGACTTTCAGACCTCCTCATAATCCAGTGACTCAAGGGTAATGCCTAGACCTGCAGCCTCCAGTCTCCTCTCCGATTCTATAACAGTGTCCATTTTGATGGCAAGATGGTTGTTAAAAATGTTCAATATCTGCTAACATTTGGGGACTTTAACCATAGATGAAAGGGAACCACTGAAGAGTTTCAAGCAACTACATCACACAACCAGACTGTCATAAACTTAAAAAGAAATTATTGATCGTCAAAGTAACCAAAAAGGAATGAAGCCTCTCTCCATGGAAATATTTTAAAAGATACACAATTTTTTATCCTATAGACAGTTTCAATGCTGCCTGGCCTATGGGTCACTGGAAGAGATGACTCCAAAGGGGCTTTCACTTCATTTATGAGGCTATTCCATGATCAAACACTGTGGAAACACTGCCTGGTTATATCTTCCTCCTACATCTCTGAGGAAGATGAAGAAAGTGAGAGAGCTGGCTGAGAGCGAGCCTCTTTGAGTGACAATCTCTATTTCACATGCTATAGAGGCATAGGCATTGCTTAGTGTTGAAATTCTTTTCACAGCATGTGGCAGGTAACCTCTGGCAGCAGTCTTCTGTCCCAGAGCTTTCTACACTGTTGCCCTCTCTTCACCAGAGACAGCTACAAGGCTGGGGCAAGGCGTGCACTTCAGTTTTCCAGATGATGGCAAGCAGCCAGGAACTGTCAAGGAGAAGGAAAGAACTCCAAGATCACCCAGCAAAACAGGAAACTGAAGGGGGATCAGAACCCACGTTGCATCTCAGAATCTCGCCACTTAAGCTGTATCTTTCCAGATGCACTATGTTTCACCTAAATTCAAACATTTCCAAATGATATTTAAAAAATTAAACCTCATCTTCTTCGTTTAAAAAAAATGTGTATTTCTTGGTAAATCACATAACTCTAGTCCTGAATTTTCCCCTGCTCATTTTTTCACATCTTTCAATTACCTGCTGATCTACTACTGTGTGTTTTTCTCCTCATTTACTGAGGATACTACTTTTTCTTATTTTTTCCCCTCATGCTCACCTAATTAACAGTCAAGCAGCTTTTCATACAAAATCTCCCAGCTTTAAATTTTTCCTTCTGATTAGGACCTTTAAAAAAGAGCTTTGGGGTTTCAAAAATGCTTTTTCCAAGTGATTTATGTGCTCAACCTTCAGACTATCCATCTTAAACCAGGCCAGTGTGAGCAGCAGCCTCTAAAACTCCAGGAGACTGGGAGGCCTGTGTCCCCTGACACGATCGTTAGATGTTTCAAGGGCAGGGTCCTTTGAGGCCATGCTATGGCCATCTGAGCTTGATCACAGGTAAGACACAAGAGCCATCTTCAAAAGATCTAATTTCTTTAATCCCTTTTTATTGTGCTGTACTTTTAAGAGTTAGAAGAAGCCGTGCTTTTAAACTTCTGTTAATTCACTTAACAATCATTTATTAACCACTTACTAGGTACCAGGCACTAAATTAGGTGCTGGAATATAATGATGAGCAGGAGATATGTATGGTCCACCACTTAATGGAGTGTATATTCTATAGCAGCAGTTCTTAACATTGGTTGCATGTTGGAATCCCCCAAAGAGTTTTGACTGCTTCTAATGCACATCCACCTCCAGACCAATTAAATTAAAATCTCCAGGTATGAGACTCAAAATATTTTTCAAAGGTTCCCAAGTGACTCCGAAGAACAGCCAAGGTTGAGAATTAGACACATCAATCAAATAATTACACAAATAGATATCAAATTATAACATTAATAAAGACGGTAAAGAATTAGTCACACTTTGAGAAGGCTTCAGCGCCATTTGCTTATATATACAACCGAGATTTGCCGAGCACCTGCCTTTTATCAGGACTTACAAGGTAATGTGACTATGGGTCATAACCCAGAGAAACATTGGCCATCCTGGTTATCCTTCATCTTCATGGGTCAGAACTGACCACTGAGCACTTGGAGATTTCTGGTCATTTCCACTTCCTCTATCAGAGGAGCAGAAAGAGGTCAACCCACCTCACTCATGCCAGACAGACATGTCAACCACAAGGCACAAGCAAAAGTGACAGCCAGACCCTCCTAAATGCTGGCAGGATATCTCAGAAATGCTACTTGATTTGAAATCCCATGCTTAGATCAACTGGAGTAGTGCGATGTGGTATGATAATCTGAACTGACAATAAATGCCAAACAAAAAGGAAAGATGAAACTTGATACTAGGTCTGTTTGCAGATTTAAAGAGGAAAATAAATCCTGTAAGGCTCTAAGCAAGATTGTCTGGGATTTGCTAAGGGATATGTGCGGAATCCTTATATAATGAGCTTCTTTAAATAAACAAACAGCATTCTGGCTTTACAAAAGCTTCTGGCTACTGGAGAGATTATTAAAAAATAAGAGAGGTGGTGATTTAGCTCCACCACTGCAGCTGAGAATGGCCTTCTAGATTTGAATACTTTCCACTCTCACTTGTTTGACTCATCGTCCCTCAAGATAATGAAGTTTTTTTTCTTGTTTCATTTTGTGATTTTCTTTAAGAACTCCCCTGGCATCATTCATTTGATGTACACTGAATCGAAATTAACTGTACCTAAACAACCTTTTATTAGTTCACTATATTCTTCTCTCCATTTATCTGACCTTTAGTCTGCATTTAAATTGTAAACTTGACTTCATACAGATCACTATAGCTATCATCTAATTGTCAGAAAGCAGATAATATTCAATATTAAGGATTGATGATACATGGACAAATACACATCTCTAGAGATAAATATTTTTAAAATCCTTTGCCATTCAATTTTTAATTACATAATGACTACCATATTTTCTTAAACACACACTCCAAAACACTTTAAGAAACAAATGAGCTGAGAATTTGCCATGTTTCCTAAGATCCCGAGAAGAGAGTAGCTAAGACTGGATTTTATTCCAAAGGGGAAGAAACCTTCCTTTTTCATAAGTACAGAAGATTTGGATTTAATTTAAATAGAGCACAAAATCCACACTGTGAAGCTACCAGCTCTTTCCGGATGCTATATCATTTGTCTGTACCATGAAGGATTAGACTCTAAGTATGATTTTCTGAGGTCTGATGTAAAGTGGAACCCAGAAGCTTTGCATGATCACACTGTTAGTCAAGACTCACCATTCAAAAACTCTTCTCTTAATTTACAGTTTAATAAACAAATGTGGAAACTGAGCCAAAAGGAAAACAAGATGAATCTGTGAATATGATGAATGTCCAAATCTCATGCTATAAGTTTCTATATGAAAGGTAGAGCCTTTGGCTCAGAGCTTTCTAGGAATTAGCGAAGTCCATAACATAATGGTCGGTAGTCTCCTCAGGCCATTGAAGCCCTATCTGTTCTGCTAAAGAGTGTGAAGAATTTTCCCATGATGCCACTTAAAATATCCCTACCTATCGCAAGCTCAGTGTTCAGTTTTGCCAGCTTAAAACAGCCCAACACAGTGTTATTTATCATAACAGGTAGTCAGCTAGATCCTGAACCAAAATTATATCTTCCAAAATAGAATATGTATAATATGTAGTTGTGGTTAACATGTATCATAAATACCAAGCCAATTTACCAATCCTTGTATTATAACAGTGTTCCATTCTAACAATTTTGGGATTGGCATAGAAAGCAATTGCTCCTTTTATAAAGCAATATCTAACCAATGTATATAAATTTTCTTCAAAATACAGGGCTTGGTTATGACTTCACAAACGATTATCTCCAAAGTAGAAAGAAATAAGATATAATAAGTGGGGTAAGGATCGCTAAGAACAATATTTGTATATTTCAAGACTACAAGAAAAGAAGATCTTAAAAGTTATCACCAGAGAGGGAAGATAGAAGTTTGAAGTGATGGGCATGCTGATTACCCTAAGTTGATCATTATACAATGTATACATATATTGGAACATCACGCTGTCCCCCAAAAGCTTTACAATTATTATGTGTCAATTATAAACAAAACCAAAAAAAAATTCCTAAGACAAATTGTTTCTAAAAACCAGGAACTCAGAGTCAGCCCAAGCACCCGCAACTCTTGACAAACCAAGCAGCTGAAATGAGATTTGGTTAGTTTAAGATGCAGTGCCATCAGCCTTTTCCCATTTTTCAATTGTCTTAATACTTGACTTGCAGAAAACAAAACAAAAAAAACATTATTTAGTGGACCCGATTAAACAAACCACTATGTGGAAAATTCTGACTCAATGATACTTTCATAAATTTAGATCAAAATTAAATCAAAATAATGTGCATAAAGACAGAGTTTTAAAAATTAAATTAAATATTAAAAGACAATGTTGGACTTTTATGGAAGTTGAGAGTCAAATATGCCAAGCTTATTTACCTAAACATATATTTGAAAAGTCTTGAAACTGAAAGAATCAAAAGACTTCCAGTCAGCATTTCTCAGGCAGGAGAGGTACACATCACAGAAGCCATAACCCTTCTCTCTCAGGATCACTGAGAATGCTCTCTTCCTCCAAGCAAATTCCACTTTCCCAAACCCTAGGAGGGTCTTATAAAGCAACAGCAACCTGCCCTAAAGTGATTTTTCACTGAGACAGCTACTTTAGAAGGATGCTGTAACACTGACCCTCAAGAAGAGAAGTCACTGAGTATAGATGAGAAAGCATAAAACTTGCATTCTTAGAGTAGAGTCAAGGCCTAGATACTTGGATATCTTAAGATAATAATCAACATTTATTACGTACTCAGAGCACTCTGGTCTTTTGAGAAACATTACCTAAAAAAATAGAAAAATAAAAGTGCTTAGAATTCTGCACATGAAAGCAAGAGTAGGCAAAGAGTCCAAAAAATAATAGTTTCTGTGTGCCAGGTGTTCTACCCAATATGCTAGGTGTCTTCTGCTTACTTCTCCAGGTCCGCCATCCACCCTTTTCCAGCCTGCTCAGTTACCTAGGAGACTAACCCAAATGGACCACATCGGTAGGCACCCTTGCCCTCTGGCTTTCAGCTCATTTATGCCAGTAGGAGTAAGAACCATGAAATGAGGGGTAGGAGGAGAGCAGGGGTTGGAAGCTGGAGGGTATAAAATCATGAAGTAAGTAGGAAGCAAATAAGAAAGATGGAAAGAGCTGAGAAAGATGGAGAGATCAAATCAGAAAGATGAATTAAATATAATGCTGAGAGCCTAAGGGAGGCAATAAAGCAAAGGTCGCAATACCCAGGAGGATGGGCTTGGCTTTCCTGCGGAAGAAAGGCCTAGGAAGAAGAGCTCTCTGACAGAAGCACTGCTCAGGCTGTGCTGCACAAAGGGCAGGACTCTGCGTTGGATTCTTGCGCCTGAAAACCATTCAGAGGGTTATATTCTCAAAAGGATTTTGTTGAGGTGTCTCCATCTTCAGTGCACTCTTTATCTGCCTCTGAGAGATGCTTCACACGTGGCCTAAGAAGCCTGGTTACAGGCTGTAGTTGAAGAGAGGTGTTTCTCTATCTTCAGGTGTAAAACGATAGCAAGAATAAATGGTTCATGAATCTGCTGCAATGCCACACTTCAAGTATTTCATTTTATTACTATCCATTTAGAGAACAGATGAGGGAATCAGTAGGTCATTATGACCAGAAATATTTAAATATTTTAATATGACTGGAGACATAAATCCACACTGTACTTACTCTCTGATTTCTTCCATTCACCCAAAACCCTTTTCATTATTCAAAAGAGCTCACCAAATTCTGCCTTATGAAGGAAAATATCTAGTGTAAAGGACTATTACATATTCCCACCATACTCCCCAAACTTGAATGATAAGCAATTGTGTTCCCCCCGGATGTGCATATGAAGTCTAGCAAATAAGAACATAAAATAATGACAGGAAGAAAACAAACCAAAAGCTAAAATTATCAGTGGAGCTGATTAGCATATGTATAAGAGACACTTGTACAGATGTGGGATGCTTTCTTTAGAATGTAAGTTCTTGCAGCAGTGATTCTTAATCATTTTTGGAGTTGTGACATCTTATCATCATTTATTTGCTTTTTGTGATCATCACCAGCCTCCTCCCAAAAGCATATTTTTAAATGAGAAGGAATAATTTCATTCTCAAGCGTTTGCTTTTATTTTTACTCTCTGAGAATCACCCTGGAGGATGATACGAGTCGGTACAGTTGTTAAGAAGCCAGGGAACTTTGCCCTTTGCCTTTTTTCCTATGGTAGATATTTAATCATCCATGGGTAACGATAAAGAATGTACACAGAGGGAAGAAAACGGGAGCGAAAGTTATTTCCACAGTAAGCTTTCAAAATTCAGATAGGACATTTTGAAATAGACCTAGAAGAGCAGGGAAGAGATGTTGGTGGGACATGTCTTTTTTCCCACATACACTTGTATTCCATTTAGGTAAATGTGAGTGTTGAGAATCCATCTCCACAGACCTCAGTGATTCACTTCATTGCAAACTCCATTCTGCTAAGCCATTTTCGTAGGTTGGATTGATTATTTGTGTGACTGTGAAAGAAAAGCAACCATACACAGAATTCCTGATTTTGCAGTTTACTTTAAGTCACCTTTCAATTCTTTCTATACGGCTTTATTGGAAGCTCTCTGTACACGCCAAAGTGCAAGACATGAAGCAGAGTAATTCATTCCTTTTCTAAAAGAAAGGAGGTAGTTTTGGTCCGGGCACAGTGGCTCACGCCTGTAATCCCAGCACTTTGGGAGGCCAAGGCGAGCAGATCACCTGAGGTCAGGTGTTCAAGACCAGCCTAGTCTAACATGGTGAAACCCCGTCTCTACTAAAAATACAAAAATTAGCCAGGCGTAGTGGCACATGCCTGTAATCCCAGCTACTCAGGAGGCTGAGGCAGGAGAATTGCTTGAACCTGGGAGTCAGAGGTTGCAGTGAGCCAAGGTAGTGTCACTGTACTCCAGCCTGGGCAACAGAGCAAGACTCCATCTCAAAAAAAAAGAAAAAGGAAAAAAAAAGCAGGTAATCTTAAACAGATTTCTTAGAATCAGAGTTGGAAGAGATCTTTTCTATTGAATAAAAATAAGTCACCTATGAATGTAACTGGAAACTAACACTATACTGTGTTTCTTCCAATACATTTTAAATTCTTGTTAATTTTCATAACCCTTTTGCCACGTGTGTAGCCACCAGATGTTAATTGCAGTTTCCTAACAAAGGTGCAGAAAGAAGAAAGGTCAAGTCCCATATCATGTAACAAGCCAAAACACCCATCTCCCTGCCAGTTTCTATCCATGCTTTCCAGTGATTCTTTTCTCTCCGTAGTGGACTAATAGGTCTCCAACGGGACAAGGCATAGTTTTGTCAGGGAAGTGAAGTCTGGAAGGGAAGATAACAGCACACAATGCTGATGAAATTAACTGTGAGATCTACCCTGCAGCTAGAAGGGGAACACAAGGCCACTCCACGTGCTAACTCGTATACTGGCATATCTCAACCCACAGATTGAGAGACACTCGTCTCCTCATCCTAGAGCAAGGACTCTTTTTGGCCCACTTAGGTAGAGAAACTTATGGGGTAGAAAATACCCTTTGATTTGTCTGGTTGTTTGCACAAACTGGCTACCAATCTGGTCCAAATTGTTAACTTTGTAATTCCAAGTAGATTAAGATGAATTCTGGCTTTTATCTACCAAATTATTTATGCAACCAATCCATCTGCTTCTCTCCTAGGGAAAAAAAATTTTCAAATTCTTTCAAAATAAACTGGGTGTTTTAGTCATAACAAAATCCAAAAATCGACAAGACATTATATTATCATTGCAGAGCAAATGCTTAAATTCCATTTAAAGGAAATGTCATCACTGCATATCATATTTCTGTTTGAGTGCTACATCAGCCTAGTCTGAATGATGCCACCAAGACATAGAGCAAGGGGAAGGGTGGGGTTGAAAGACCAGGAAGGAAGCTCAAGCCAATACAATAAAAAAGAGAATAAACTTACAGCAAAACAGTTTACTTTTCAAAGGCAGCACAAGGGCAAAATGCTTTGTGCAAAGAGAAAATTAGTTTTCAAAGTATATGCATTCTACAAAGAGCCAAGTTAATTATTCAAAGCAGAGGCCCATGAATTCCCACAATTTAGTCATTCTATTCTGACGAATTCAGGCCCAGCGAGCTGCTTCTTATCACTAAGACTTTGATAATTGGCTTAGACATATCGAATAAACTTTCTGGAGAATTCAGTCATAAGCAGGTATGACATCCTAATAGGGGTTTTATTAGGCCTTTCTCTGTGCAGTAATGTATTAGCAATCACTGTGACATTTTCTGCTCTGGGGGGTTTTGGCCTTGCTCATTTTTTACACTTGCTAGAAAATAAATTTATTCACGGCAGAGATCTAATCCAATACACTACTCTGTTTACCCTGGTTTCTAAAGGAACAGGCCTCGCAGAATTAATGAAAAGTGACACATACATCATAGAAGAAAATGCACTGTCTTCAGCCAGGCATAACTGAATAGTAAGAATCCCTTCTGAATCTACAAACTTGGGAATTCAGTTAGTACAGCCTTCTGTAGTCACAATTTTGCCTCCCATTTCATGTAAGAAAAAAAAACATAGCCAATAGCATGTGTGGATTAAATTTCTCCTCTTTAGAAGCAATTGTAGTTGAAAAATAATTTCCCTGAGAAAATGTCTACTGTCTATTATCTGGTATGTTGCAATTTGCTCCTTTGCATTTAATATTCCTGACAAGCTGAAATAATTTTAAAGCCTTATTACTGTATATTTACATACTGAAAGTGGAGTTATTATTTGGGTGGAGAACAGTTTGGAATAAATAAATTTTTAAAAAGCCTACCTACCAGCAAAGAAGAAACAAAATGGATTGGATGATGAAACTCAGTGTCTTTCCATACACTTTTATTCTCTTGGTTCATGTGAGAATATCATTCATGGAAAGACATATAAGTCACCATCAAGGTAGTAGTAGTTTGGTCAGAGTGAAAAACATGCTGATATATTAATGTACTTTTATCACATAACAAGGAAGCATCAACAGAGGTCATCCAAATGATCTCTGAAATCTCTGTCATTTAATACTTGATATTCTACCACCAACTTCCCACTTTCCATGTTAATGGAGACAAAATTAATAGAAAAAAATACATAGAAGATCTGAGTAACTCATTTTAACTATGGGTTTTCTATCTTCTCCTTACCTAAGCTCTTTTTGGCCTCATATATGTTATAATTCTGAAACACTTCCAAGATCTAGTGTCCTCTCAAAATACCTCCTTTACCTGTTGGATGATGCTCAAAATTTCCTAGTTAAATCTTTAACGTGATGTTTTGTTCAATGTTAAAATTCAATTATATTTGTGAAAGATCCTGCATTAAAGATACTGCCAACACCAGTAACTTCTGGCACCATGAAAAAGACGAATGTCGTGACACAACCAAAAGATGACTCTAGCTCTCCAGCTACAGTCCCCAACCAAAAGAGAAACTCGTAAATGACAGGTAAAGAATTCAAAGCATAGGTTGCAAGGAATCTCAAAAAGATCCAAGATAGGGTTCAAAATAAACACAAAGCCTAAAGCAATCCAGCAAATAAAGGAAGTAACAAACATCTTTAAAAGAAATCAATCAGAGCTTCTGGAATTGAAAAACTGACTTAAGGAATTTCACAATACAATGAAAAGCCTTACCAACAGACTGAGCCAAGTAGAAGAAAGAATTTCAGAGCTTGAAAATGGGTCTTCATAATAAACCCAGGCAGGCATAAAGAAAAAAGAATCTTAAAAAATAAAGTCTTAGAGAAATGTAGAATCCTATAAAACAACCAAACCTATGAAGGAGAAAAAGTAAACAGTGTGGAAAACATATTTGAGGGAATAATTCAAGAAAATTTCCCTAATCTTGTGTGAGAGGTAGAATTCCAGATACAAGAAATCCAGAGAACTCCTGCAGGATACTATACAAAACAAACATCACCAAGGCCTATAGTCACCAGAATGTTCAAAATCAACCCTAAAGAAAAAAAAATCTTAAAGACAGGTAGAGAAAAGAGCCAGCTCACTTACAAAGGGAACTCCATCAGGCTAAAAGCAGAAATCTTACCAGAAGACATTGAGGTCCTATTTTCAGCATTCTTTAAAAAAGGAAATTCCAACCTAGAATGTCATATCCCACCAAACTAAGCTCCGTAAGGGAAGGAGAAATAAAACCTTTTCCAGACAAGGAAGTGCTAAGGGAATTTGTTACCACTAAACCAGCTCTAAACGTGGAAATGAAAGAACAATACCTGCTACTACAAAACCATACTTAAGTACATAGCCCACAGACTCTATGAAGCATCTACACAACCAAAACTACAAAGCAACCAGCTAGCAACTTCCCAATAGGATCAAAACCCCATGTATCAATATTAACCTAAATGCTCCACTTAAGAGGTACAGAGTGGCAAGTTGGAGAAAAAAGACCCATCTAACTGCTGTCTTCAAGAGACCCATCTTACATGTAAAAACACCCATAGGCTCAAAGTAAAGGGCTGTAGAATGATCTATTATGCAAAGAGAAAACAAAAAAGGTAGGAGTCACTATTCTTTTATCAGATAAAACAGACTCTAAACCAAGAACAGTAAAAAATGACAAAGGTATTACAGGAATTCAACAGGAAGATGTAACTATTCCAAATATATATGCACTAAACATTGGAGCATTCAGATTCATTAAACAAGACTTCTAGACCTAAAAACTGATTTAGACATCCATGCAATAATAGTGCCAAACTTCAACACCCCAACTGGCAGCTTTAGATCATTGAGGTATTGAAACTAACAAAAAAATTCTGAGCTTAAATTCAGCACTTGACCAATTGGAATTAATAGACATCTAAAAATACTCCACTCATCCTCCATAGAATATACATGCTTTTCATTACACACTGAACATACTCTAACATTCAACACCTGTTCACCCATAAGGCAAGTCTCAATAAATTCAAAAATATCAAAATCATACAAACCATTGTCTTGGACCACAGTGGAATGAAAACAGAAATCAATAACAAAAAGAACTCTGAAAAATACACAATTATATGCAAATTAAACAACTTACCCCTGAATGACTTTTTACTAAAATACAAAATTAAGGTAAAAACTTTAAAAATATGTATTTGAAATAAATGAAAATGGAGACACAAGATACCCAAATCTCTAGGATACAGCAAAAGCAGTATAAAGAGGAAAGTTTATACCATTAAACACTTACATCAAGAAGTCAGAAAGATTTCAAATTAGTGATCTAACATCACACCTAAACAAAACACTAGAAAAACAAGAACAAACCAACAACCAACAAAGCCCAAAGCTAAATGAAGAAAGGAATGAAAATCAGAGCAGAGACAAATAAAACTATAACACAAAAATCCATACAAAGGATTAATAGAACCAAAAGTTAGTTCCTTTGAAAAGATAAACAAGATCAATAGAATGTTAGCTAGATTAACAAAGAAAAAAGGGAGAAGATCCAAATAAGCGTAATCAAAAATGACAAAGGTGGCATTATAACCAATCCCAAGAAAAACAAAAGATCCACAGAGACTATCATGAACAGCTCTATGCACAAAAACTAGAAAATCTAGAGGAAATCAAAAAATTCCAGGAAACGTACAACCTCCCAAGATTAAATCAGAATGAAATTGAAATCCTAAACAGACCAATAACTAGTTCTAAAATTGAATCAGTAGAAGCCCTGGACTGGATGGATTCACAATGAATTCTACCAAAAGAGCTGGTAACAATTCTACTGAAACTATTCCAAAAAATTGAAGAGGAGGGACACCTCCCTAACTCATTCTATGGAGCCAACATCACCCTAATTCCAAAATCTGGCAAAGATACAACAAAAAAAGACAACTACAGGACAGTATCTCTGATGAATATTGAGGCAAAAATTCTCGACAAAATAATAGCAAACTGAATTCAGCAGCACATCAAAAAGTTCATTTACCACAATCAGGCAGGTTTCATCCCTGGGGTTCAAAGTTAGTTCAACATGCAAAACAATAAATATAGGCCGGGCGCGGTGGCTCACGCCTGTAATCCCAGCACTTTGGGAGGCCGAGGCGGGCGGATCACAAGGTCAGGAGATCGAGACCATCCTGGCTAACACAGTGAAACCCCGTCTCTACTAAAAATACAAAAAATTAGCCGGGCGAGGTGGCAGGCGCCTGTAGTCCCAGCTACGCGGGAGGCTGAGGCAGGAGAATGGCGTGAACCCCGGGGGGCGGAGCCTGCAGTGAGCCGAGATCGCGCCACTGCACTCCAGCCTGGGCGAAAGAGCGAGACTCCGTCTCAAAAAAAAAAAAAAAAAAAAAAAAAAAACAATGAATATAATTCACCACATAAACAGAATTAAAAATGAAAATCATATGATCATCTCAGTCAAGGCAGAAAAGGCTTTCAACAAAATCCAATCTTCCTTTATGATAAATACCCTCAACAAACTAAGCATCAAAGAAAACGTACCTCAAAACAATAAGAGTTGTCTATGACAAACCCACAGTCAACATCATACCGAATGGGCAAAAGCTGGAAGCACTCCCCTTAAGAACAGGAACAAGATGAAGATACTCTCTCTCTCTACTCCTATTCAAGATAGTACTGAAAGTTCTAGCCAAAACAATCAGGCAAGAAAAAGAAATAAAAGGCATCCAAATATGAAAAGAAGAAGTCAAATTATCTCTTTGCTGGTAATATGGTTCTATACCTGGAAAACCCCATAGTGCCTGCCCAAAGACTCCCAGAACTCATAAACGACTTCAGTAAAGTTTTAGGATACAAAGTCAATATACAAAAATTAGTAGTATTTCTATATAACAATAACATTCAAGCTGAGAGCCAAATCAAGAATGCAACCCCATTTACAATAACCAAACACACACAAAATAAAATACCTAGGAATGCATCTAACCAAGGAGGTGAATGATCTCTACAAGAACTGCAAAACCCTGCTTGAAGAAATCAGAGATGAGACAAACAAATGGAAAAATATTCCATGCTTATGAATTAGAAGACTCACTATAGTTAAAATGGCCATACTGCCCAAAGCAATCTGCATATTCAATGATATTCCTATCAAACTACCAGTGCCATTTATCAAAGAATTAGAAAACAACATCCTAAAATTTATAGGGAACTAAAAAGAGCCCAAATAGCCAAAGCAATCCTAAGCAAAAAGAACAAAGCCAGAGGCATCGCATTACCTGACTTCACACTATACTATAACGCTACAGCATGGTACCAGTACAAAAACAGACACAGGCCAATAGAACAGAACAGAGAACCCAGAGATACAGCTGTACACCTACAACCATCAAATCTTCAACAAAGTCAACAAAAATAAGCAATGAGAAAGGACTCCCTGTCAATTAATGGTGCTGGAATAACTACCTAGCCATAAACAAAGAAACTGGACCCCCACATTTCACCATATACAAAAATTAATTCAAGATGGATTAAAGACTTAAATGTAAGACCTCAAACTATAAAAATTTAAGAAAACCTAGGAAATATCTTTCTGAACATCTCCTTTGGCAAAGAATTTATGACTAAGATCTCAAAAGCAATTGCAACAAAAAATCAGACAAGTAGGATCTAATCAAACTAAAGAGCTTCAGCACAGCAAAAGGAACTATCTACAGAATAAACAGACAACTTACACAATGGGAGAAAATATTCACAAAGTATGCCTCTGACAAAAGTCTCATATTCAGAATCTATAAGGAACTTAATTCAACAAGCAAAAAACAAATAACCCTTTCAGCTGTTCACACTTTCAAGAGAAATAAATAAAAAAACAAATAATCCCATTAAAAAGTGGGCAAAGAGTATGAACAGACACTTCTCAGAAGGACATATAAATGACCAGCAAACATATAAAAAAATTTTTATCATCACTGATCATCAGAGAAATTCAAATCAAATCCATAATGAGATACCATCGCACACCAGTCAGAATGGCTTTGTTAAAAAGCCACAAAATAACAGATGCTGGAGAGGCCGCAGAGAAGAGGGAATGCTTATGCACTGTTGGTGAGAATATGAATTAGTTAAGCCACTGTGGAAAGCAGCTGGAGATTTCTCAAAGAACTAAAAATATAACCACCATTCAACCCAGCCATCTCATTACTGAGCATATACCGCCCCCCAAAATTGTAAATCATTCTACCAAAAAGAAACGTGTATTTATATGTTCATTGCAACACTACTCACAATAAGAAAGACATGGAATCAAGCTAGGTGCCCATCAGTGGTGGACTGGATAAAGGAAATGTGGTACAAATACACCACAGAATACTATTCAGCCCTTAAAAAGAATTAAATCAAGTCCTTTGCAGGAACACGGATGCAGCTGGAGGCCATTATCCTACATAAATTAATGTAGGAACAGAAAACCAAATATCGCATGTTCTTACTAAGTGGGAGCTAAACATTGGGTACACACTGACATAAAGATGAGAACAATAAAACTGCGGATGACTAGAGGGGGGATGGAAGGAGAGGGGCAAGGGCTGAAAAACGACCTATCAGATACTCTGCTCACCACTTGAGCAATGGACTCATCCATACCCCAAGCCTCAACATCACACAATATACCCATGTGACAAACCTGCATGTATACCCCATGGATCTCAAATAGAAGTTGAATTTTTTAAAAAAGGAAGGCTAGCATTGGAATCTACGTCTAGTAATGGAAGCAATGATTATATAATACTCATATGCTTTCAGAAAGGAAAGAGGTGGCAGTATTCCTGTCTTACTGACTATATATTCTGAGCTAGGCATTATATTAGGCATTTTCCACATTACAACCGCTTTTGAGATAAATATTATTATATGAGAAAACAAAATCTTAGAAAAGTCATTTAACTTGTAAAGATACATATAGCTGTACTATGTAATTAGAAAGGTAATTGCAGAAGCTAAGATTCAAAGCCAGAGATTGTACTCAGTCCACAGACACGGCCGTAAGAGCCCTTAGCATCTGATGGGTGAAAATGGTATTAGGCAGAATAATGACCTCCCAAAGAGGTCTACATATCTAATCCCCCAGAACCTGTGAAAATGTTAGGTTTGTGGCAAAGGAGAATTAAGGTTGTAGGTGGAAATAAGGTTGCCAATCAGCTGACCTTAGATGACAGACTATCCTGTATCGTCTAAGTGAGCGCAGTGTAATCACAAGGGTTCTCGGTGGGAGAGGGAAGAAGAAGAGTACCATGACAGCATAAAAAAGACTCTGTCTGATGTTACTAGCTTTGAAGATGGCCACAAGCCAAGGAATAGAGCCTCTAGAAGCTGGAAGAGACAGGGAAACCAATTTCCTTTGAGCCTCCAAAAGAAATGCAGCCCTGCCAACACCTTGATTTTAGCCCAGTGAAACTCATCTCAAGACTTCTGACCTCTGCAACTTTATGATAATAAATATGTGTGGTTTTAAGCCACTATTTTGGGTAATTTGCTACAGCAGCAATAGGAAACTAACACAGGATCCTTCCAAGTTAGAGAAAGAGCAGAGACTTACCTCAGAATTGGGCTAAGGTTAGCCCTGCCAAATTTAACCGAGTGACTGTCACATACATCACTGGAATTTGAGTTGGGGGAATAGTGGCTTTTTGTTTGTTTTCTGTGAAACAAAAATTCATGTGACTTGTATATGTAGAACAGAATCATGGAATCCATGTGACCTGGGGATGTAGAACAGAAACATGGAAAACTCTAGCTTTGGTGGAAGTGACCACTGATGGAAAACAAACCCTGCCTCCAATTTGGCACATGTGGAAGACTGGACAACACAGATGCTACACAATTAAACACGTGAAAAGATTCTCCACAAGTCATTTGCAGCAGACACCCTTGGTTTCCCATTCCTTCCTTTCTCCTTTGCTTTCCAGAGACTCAATTAAGGTTGGCTCTCAGGCAGCCAAGTACTTCAGGAGAGGTGGCCACACCCAGTGCTCAGTGGATGACACTTGATTAATCTCAGCTAATTGTGTTAGTTCCATTCCTCTTAGGTGGTTTAGAAGAGAGCATTCAACATAATCTTGGACATGAGGCAGAAAACAAGGTCTGCAGAGACACTTCCAGAAAAGTTTTCCTTTATTCTTCAGAACCACCATAAGGAAAGGCTGCTTTCTTTTCTGGCTTTGGATACTGGTCTCTGTTGGGAGCTGCTGCAGAAAGCTGGCACACAAATAGAGGCACGCCTGACAATAAAAGCCAACACGCACTGTGAATGGCAGAGTAGGAAAATGAAAAGACTCTGGGTTTTTAATAATGTTATTGAGCCACTGAATTAGCCAAGCCTAGACCTTGCCTAATTCTAAAGTTATTTTATATGAGATATAAATGGCCATTATTGTTTAAGTCATTCGAGTTGGGATTCTCAATTACTTGCAACAGAAAGCATCCTAAATGATACAATGGAAAGTAAATCAGTCATCAGTCTTCATGCAATATTTACTATGTGTGGTTTGGTCTCCTATTCTGTTCTGGCCAACTGTGACTTGAGCTATTCCCAGTGGACAGGAACCATCATTACCACTGACCTCATTAAAAGATGATGCATCTGTGTGTTAAGACTACTTATTTCTTGAGTTAAAACTTCATGTCTAAGATTTCCCATCCTTAAAAGTTTGGATTCATTCAGTAAGTGTGAAAGCAGAACCTCCATTACAGTTGATAGCTACTAGAAGGGAGAGATTTAGGTACCATTAGACAACAAGAAACCAAGAATAGCTACTCTTGCTAGGTTCTGAAGCTTATTTATGTGTGCTCAAGCGCACATAACTTTTGCTCAATGGCAAAAGAAAGCAAGTTCATACTTCTTTATTCACTGGGCTTAGGCCCTAACTCCCAGTATAAAACTCTTTGGTAAACTGAGCATGAACCCCTTGGCTTGGGTACAGGGGCCTACAAGGAGTCTCTGAAGTTGAATCCCACCTTCAGCCTTCCATTTGGGTAAAAAAAGAAAAGAAAAAGAGATCAGTGCTCCCAAGTACACACTGGTGGGAGAAAAAAAAAAGAATATTGGGTAGCCTGGCCATATTGCAAGAATATTGCATAAAATATGAAAACAGAAGAGAGTCACACCTAGGCAAGTGGTCTTTTTAATGTAGAGAAACCCATTGGACCCAGTAAAAATACGGTCTCAGCGGGGTCATAAAATGTGACCACTAAGATTAGCACTCCACCTCCAAAGGAAAGGAAAGCAAATATAAAATGGGAAGCTGGCAGAGGCGTATGAGAAAAGTTCCTTCTCAGTATCTAGTCTTTGAAATCTCTAAGGCTTTCCTTTCATAAAATGGTCAATATTGCACTACTCTTAAAATGTAATGCAAACTTTATTCATAACTGATTTTTACTTTACCCTATGGCTTGGATCTGCCTTAGGGACTATTATATTTGTAAGCATTTATTTCCCACGGCTCTGTGAAAAAGTGAAAAATCATAATTGCAACCAAGTCCAGACAACTTGCAGAATAATAATGCAGTTAAAAATCTTTACTAGAGTGCTACTTCATTATACACAGATGGTGTCTATATGGTGGCTAACATACCCATGGGACAAAACAGCTGGCCTTACTGATTTTTGGGCCAAACTTCACTTTGGGGGATTTGGTGAGTTTTTTTTTGGCCTCCACAACTTCAAGTATCCCAGAATCCACCAGTGTGCAGTTTGAGCTCTATCCTAAACCATGAAAGAGGCCAAGAGAATTGTATGCTTCCAAAAAAACCCTGGTCTCCTCCCTCAGAACTCACCAGCCATGCTGGACTCTTTCACCAACGCCCATGAAAGCCCATTTTCTCATTCCGACTTTTATTTTCATTGCAGTCTTTTCATAGGTTAGCAGCCAAAATGAATATTCACTACCTTTGCATGAAACTCTTTCCTCAGTCTTGTTCTATATTACCTTTCTAGATTAGATGATATTCTTGAAGTCTCTGCTCCAGCCAAATGATTACTTTCACATACTATATTGTATCCTATAAATAGCTTCTGTATTACTCATTCTATTCTTTCTCTTGTTCTATTATTTTTAATGCCTAGTATATTAGCGATAGAAACATCCTTGAAAATGATCCTATCCAAACTATTCATTTTCATCCTAGGAAACTTAGTCTCAGAATTACTGGAACTAGAGAACATAGTGTATGACTTTGCAGCATAACAAAGCATCACAAAACTAGCAACTTAAAAACAATGACCTAGTATTTTTTAAGATTTTATGGGGTGGTCGGGATTTTTTTCTATGATCCTTTACACAGTTGTATGCAGCTGGAAGGTCAGCTGGACAAGAAGATCTAAGATGACCACGCACAAGTAGAAGTTAGCATTGCTGTGAGCATTAGTGTCTTGGTCCTCTTCTGCTGACTTATCCTCCAGCAGGCTTCCTTATATGGTGGTGTCAGGGCAACAGTTCAAGAAATGAAAGGTGAAAGCTACAAGGCTCTTGTGGCCTTGACTGTAACGCATATCATTTTACTACCACTACATTCTACTGGTTAAAGAAAGTAACAAAGCCAGCCCTATTCAAAGGTGTGGAGAAACAGACTTCAACTCTGGTTGAGAGGAGCAGCGAAGTCATGTTGCAAAGTGGAATTCATACCAGATGGGAGGAACTGTGAACATTAATCAATCTATCACACAAGACAAGAAAAGGATCAATTATCAGGCTGCATGGATACAGAATCCATGGAAACCTAAACACAGGCTCCTTAGAATGCTTCAGCCTAGGGACAAGATGGGATCCAGGGTCCAGTGTATAGGGAGCCAAGCAGATCATTACAATACTGCTTTACCATTGCTGAGTATGGTCTTACTGCATTTGAAAAGGCAACACCATAAGACACACTATTACTGAGGGAAAGCCAGTAGAGACAGCTCCACCGATGTTGAGAGTAACTAGGGGAAGTCTCCATGTTCCTGAGTCTGGTCAACTGTTTTTTATACCATCAAATGCATTTGTCAACATGCTAAGATCAGGTTGGTATCCTGGAGATTGGACCATGCTAATCAAACACAGGAGTATGAAGAAGGCATTTGTATGAAGGACACGGCCCTAATTTGCAAAGATAGAATCCATTAGAGGGTTTGGATTCTTGAGCACCTGCTGTAAAGCAACATGAAAATCCAATTCATATTCAAAAAGTAACTTGGTAATAATTGGATCCAAGTCAGGGAGCCATGTGGTGAAATGAAAGGAGCATGAGCTGGATTTAAATCCTGTCCCTTTCAACTACTAACTCTAAGACTTCTGCAACCTCTCTTTGGAGAAGGGTTCTCTCTCTCCAATCCTTGGTTTTGTCTTCTGTACAATGAGCATAATTATATTTACGTGGAAGAGTTGCTATAAAATTAGAAAAGGCTCTAGAACGTAGTAGTGTGCAAGAAATTATAAGTATAAAAAATAGAGTGCTTAATACTATTGAAAGCCATTAATAAATACACACTTTAATATCAGAAAACACCAAGCTCTAGTTGCTGGGTCATACAGTGAGGACATCCTGCCTCCTGGACTCTGATGGGACACTGTTGACATGTTGAGAGAAACCCAACTCAACCTTTAAAATGTTGCATGCCACCTGCTCTGTCAAACCTTCTGTGAGCATCTGTTGTTGCCATTCTTATTATGATTCATATGTTTGTAAACGACTTGGAAGCAAAGAGAGACATGCACAGGAAGTGCAAATCAGTCTCATAATTTTCCATGACCTAGATGGGACGTACCCACTGAGGTGTGAGGTGTGAATTGTTATTCATCTGATCTCCCAAGGATGAAGATATCACTAATGGGGTTTTATTGTATAGAGTTTAAACAGCAGTCTTAATAAAAACCACATCGGAGGTGATTTTCCCACCCCAACACTAATACATTGAAATTTAAAGTTAAGATTACTTTTCCACAATGATTCAAGGAGGATCAATGTTCTGTCAAATAAAATGGCAATATAAAACTAGGACAGGGCCGGGCGTGGTGGCTCACGCCTGTAATCCCAACACTTTGGGAGGCCGAGGTGGGCGGATCACCTGAAGTTTGAGACCAGCCTGACCAACATGGAGAAACTCCATCTCTACTAAAAATACAAAATTAGCCTGGTGTGGTGGCATGTGCCTGTAATCCCAGCTACGCGGGAGGCTGAGGCGGGAGAATCACTTGAACCCAGGAGGCGGAGGTTGCGGTGAGCCAAGATCACGCCATCATACTCCAGCCTGGGCAACAAGAGCAAAATTCCATCTCAAAAAAAAAAAAAAAAAACCAGGAAGGGTGAACAAATACATAATTTTTTTTAAAATAAAAATAATTTGCTTAAAATTATATTTCAAATTTAATTAACTTCATTTTCCTTGTTTTTTCCAAAAATGATTTATTCAATAATGTATTATTTCTTCTTTTGTCCTCTTTCAACAGTTCCCCTCAGTCTTATATTCTTACTGAAATGACAGAAGACGCTAATCATTTTGATGATGACTTCAGCAATTAATCTTCACACTAGAAGCAGAAAAAAATTAGTCTTGTGCAGTTTGGATTTATCTACTCAAACCTTCAACAAGGAATAGGCATCCACATCTTCACACGTCACTTGCGGGAAAAATTCCCATCATTCTGGAAACATTGATCCTAAATGAGCCTTGTTCTAAATCATACTAGAAATCTAGAAATTCTCCGGGGCAATGGAAGAGATTAGCCAAAGCCAGGTAACACTGGGATTGAGGAAAAGCTCACTAGTCAGCTATCCAGGTCACAGAATCAAAAAGAATCAATCACAGAATCACAGAATCACAAATCAATCACAGAATCAAAAATGATCCAGATCACGAATCCATCACAGAATCACAGAACCGCAAATCGATCACAGATTGCAGAATCAAAAGCGATCCAGATCACAGAATCAAAAAATGAAATCTCTGCTCCCTTTAGACTAGAATTTTTAACCATGGTAGGTACTTGCCTTAGGCTTTTTGGGCTGTCATAACAAAATACCATAGACTTGGTGACTTAAACAATAAAAATTTATTTTCCCACCTTTCTGGAGGCTAAAAGTTCAAGATCAGGGAGCCAGCAGGGTTGTGTTCTGGTGAAGGCTCTCTTCCTGTCTTGCAGGCAGCAGCCTTCTTGTTGTGTCCTCGTGTGGTCTTTCCTCAGTGGGTGCATGTGGGAAGACAGCAATCTCTCTCCACTTCTATTAAGGGTACCAGTTCTTTGAAATTAGAGTCCCACCCATACGACCTTATTTGATTGTAATTTCCTCTTTAAATGTCTTATCTCCAATTACAGTCACATTAGAAGTTAGAATTTCAACACATACATTTTGAGGGGACAAAGTTCAGTCCATAGCAGTGCTCAAAAAATAAGTAACTGACAAGCAAGTCAAGGCATGAAGGAAAGGAAAAATGGGCAACTAATTCTGTTTAACCCAGCATATAGGCTAATGAAAGGGGAATATTGAGAGAGATGATTGGAAGGCTAGGTTGGGACCAGATGGAGAAGAACCCCTGAATTTCAGAGTAAGCAAATTTACTTTACCTTATGGGTAACTGGTTAGATAAAGAAGGTTTTTGAGCAGACGAGCACCATGGTTAATGCTGCACTTCAGAAAAAGTATGATGGCAAAAGTATGGAGAATAACTTTGCAAGGAGATCAGAGGAAGGGAGACCAATCAAGAAGTGACTACAGTAGTTCAGTAAAGGGTTACTAAGAATGCTTAATCTTTACAGATTTATTACTAAAAATGGGTATGGAAGATTTTTTCTCTATTTGGCAGATGAGGAAAATGAACCTCTAAACCTCCAAGCCTCTGAGGATTAAGAGACTAAGTCATGATCACATGGCTGGTAAATTGCAGAACACAAACTATCATCTGGGACTTCTAACCCCAAGTTCAGTCTCTTCATTCAAATAAATATTTTCTAAGTCAAGAGAAAATGGATACTTTCCATATGGTTTCCATTCCTCTTAGAAGACAATTCTTATTCTTCTCCAATAAACCGAACAGGTTTTAAAAAGAATATATCTACTTGGTTTTCCAAGTAGAAAAAGGAAAACTGACTTAAATTTCACATTGACAGAAACCTGACCATCATGGTTAAGATGTAGGTGCCGGTAGGCAGGTGAATCCAAATCCTGCCTGGAGCCGTGTACTAGTGTGAGTCTCTAAGCCTCATTCTTTTCATCTGTAAAATGGAGAGAACATGCCATGAGATCATACATGAAAACTTCCTGCTGCATAACAAATTTCAACAAATACAAACCATGGTAATTAAATGTACATTTCTCTGTACCTGGTATTCTTAACTATATCAAATAGGAAAACATATTTCAGTTGTTCAAGCAGCACAAGTTTGGTGAGTAGACTTCATGCTGGTCTTTAGAATCAAACGTGGTTTGCCTAGCTAGAAGAATAAGTCACCTGTTGCCAGGCAGAAGGAAGGAGGCTTACTTTAAACAATGAAAAAAAGGAAAATGTTTCTCTGAGTATTTTTGTTTAATTTCAAATATACAGTCAGAGAGGTTAAGAAAATCCTTCTCTCTCAAAAAAAAGAACATATGTCTACTAGAAGGTCAGGCTTGTAGATTCAGTCTTTCAATGGTATATGTTTATGCTAATTTGTGAAGGTACATTCTGTTGATTACAAATAAAATTATTTTGCTTGGTAGTCAAGTGCAGGAAGACAAATATCAAATCTCAGTAGCTACACTTCCAGATGTTTCGCAAACAGAGATAAAAGATAATCCCTGAAGAAATAGCATTACTTTCAAGATAAAAATCAAATTTCAAGTGCATAGTGTTCAATAGGAGAAGCCAGATTCACTCCAAAAGTTTCCAATAATTGGGGTTGAATAATATTTATAAGAAGAACTTGTGCACTGTGTTGAAATCGACAGGAGTGGTGCTTTTTGGCTCAGCATGATGCTAATATCAGTAATTAAGGAAAAGCTTCAAGAGCATCTGCAAAGTGTTTAGTTTGATAAATCTCTTTGCAAGTAAATTTACTGAGCTTCATTATTTTTTCCAACCAAATACACATTTTTTAAATTTTTAAGGTCATATGGTATCACCTTTCATGACTTCTAAGCCCCACCGACACTTTTGCAATTATCAATACCACCACTACCACTTTCTCCATCACTTCCTCACTTCCAATCCCAGCTCTGCCCCCAGCTCACCATCTTCACCTCTAAAACCTCCATTACTAGTTCCACCACCACAAGCAACATGAGCTCTACCACCAATGGCACCAGTTCAATCACCAATATTGCCAGCTCCACCACCACCACCATCATCATCATCCCCATATCCATCTCCACAGTTCCTTCACCATCCTTACCAACACTGTTCACCAACCATCGCCACTCTGTCTACTACCTCCTCATCACAGTCACCACTAGTGTTCTCCTCCGACCTCTGTTGTATCAAATGCTATAGACTCTGGTGGTTTCCCCTTCCTTCAACCCAAATTGTTTAACAGGGACAAGTGGCAATACTAAAGTTTAGTGATTGAGCAGTTAACCAGTTTATATTCATATGGTAAACTCAAATTCAGTATCTGCTGAACTGCTCATAATTTAGGATGGAGAGTAATGTGCAAATAAGTATAACTTTTTTTTATTTAGTCAATTGCCACTGCCATTTTGACACCATGATTTTCTTTAGTGTGGCCATCACTTTTTAGGAATTTATGCATTCCTCACCTCTCCCTCACTCTCACTCTCCAACACATCCCTGAGAGTAGGTTTGAGCAAGAGAATGAGTCTTAGGTCTAGGATAAAACTAAATAGTTTGCACATTTGGTAATATTTATAATAAAAGTAGAAATTTTAATGACAAAAACGTACCTCAATCAAAGGAGCTACATAAAAATCACAAAGTCAAAAAAATTCCTGGAATCAGAAAGCTATGTTCAAACACCCACTTTGAAAAATCTTTATTCATGCGTAGACAATTAACAATGTGTTAAGCACCGTGATACTATTAATGCATTTCCTGCAAAATATATTATCCAATTTTTCTAGTGACTCAGGACATAAACTCACATACAAATTGTTTCATGTCATTTAGAACTTCCCCAAATCCAACTTATTCATGTGAAAAAGAATGGATCAGCTAATATTTCTCTGGCCAATCACTATGCTCACACATTATAGCCGAAAGTACTTTAACTTAAGAATCACTAATAAGTCGAAGTGTTGCATTATAAAAAGATGTTACCTGATGAGAAGCAAATGGAAGCAAAACTATTTGGTCGATGCTAAGGAACAATTGTGCAGGATATCCTTCGTCAACCCCTCCTATCCCCGGTCTACTCTAACTTTTTCTGTTCTGCATCCCAGGAGGTTGATCCTTATTGACTCATCACTTGATGAATCCCATCAGCTGGGTTTCCCAGCCAACTGGCTTCTACCTAGATATAACCAATTTCTCATTACTGCTGTGTCTGGGTGCCTCAACGTTTTTAACCCTGCTCACACATCTGAATACACTCAAACCATTAGAGTCCCTTAATTTGAGCCATCCGGTATGAATTCTACCTTCCAATAGCACCCTAATTTAAACAACAATAAAAAGAAGGAGATATGTTTTACTTTAAATACTTTGAGAAAAGGTCATTAGCAAAATCTAGTATATATAGTAAAATACCTCAGCAGCCTGCTTAAAACTAGCATTAAGGAAAATAGTCCGGCAAGATTTTTTTTTCCCCTGATGTATCTATCACTCCACTTGCAGCTTCACCCTCAGCCCTGAATTAGAAAAGACAAAGGGAAACTAAACATCGCATATGAAATTTGCTCATCTCAAGCTACAGAGTAGGGACTTCAGATACAGTTCTACCTAGCCAGAGAATACTGTGCATTTAGAACGTCCTTGTGCCAGACCTCTTGAGAATCTAGGCATGGCACAGAGAGTACAGAAGAGGGAGGAAGCTTCACATTAAAAATCTCTTACATTTTTATGATGCCAGGGTTTCCAAAATGCTTTTGCATCTTTCATATTCTTTAACTTAAATATTGCATAATTAGGAAATCAAACTGTAACAGTCAATGGAGAAGGCAAACTTAAAAGGAAAAAGAGAACATTGAATAATAGTTTTATTATAAAAAGTAAATAACAGTACACAAGGCAATCTCATCTAATGCAATTGTCCCAATTTTTGTAAAAAAAAAAAAAAATTGACTGTAAAGCAATTTTCTTTTAATCAAAACCTATTTTTCCATTGAGCCAAAGATGTGTTCCCCACAGGAAATATTTTAGCCCTAAGTCTAAATAAAAATCACATTTAACAATGCAACAAATCCCTTTAAGGTCAATTAACTAAAGGAAAAGCTATAATATTCTGACAAAACAATAATCACACTCAAAATAATTCAGAAAATACAAATAAAGTCTTCAGAATAACATTCCCTTAAGGACAGATCCACACAGAAGCAAAATCACCTGGAGGGACTTCAATATAAGGCAGCCACACTTTAAAAAAATTAAAAACCCATGCTCTTATTTAAATCTACTTGCAATTATTGTGGAGTAACATTCGAAGGACCCTGGGGAGGTCCCATTCAAAATTCTTTCCTACACTGCTGTCTAGCATTTCATTCCTGGTGCCTTATTTCTTTGGGTTAAATACCTCTTTCCCCCAGAGTCTTCTTTCAAACTAAAATATCCTTCAGAAGGATAACTTGTTGCACCTTAGAAACCATGTTCTTCAAATTGTAATCTTTGGTCCGTCTACATCAGAATCACTACCAGTAATGCTTATTTAAAAATTCAGATTCTTACCCCAATGCTAGACCTTCTCAATCAGCATCCCAGGGATTGGTCTGGTAGTCTGAAATCCTAACAAGCTCCCAGGGGCATGTTAATATTTGAAAATCACTACTTGGTGTGAGTAAGGTTATCAACTCTCCCTTTCCACTGTCCCACAGAGGGGAAGGAAGGATATTATCTTTCCCTGTGTATATTCTGTACTCTGAGTGCAGAAGTGTTTATTCTCTGAGATGCTAGAACCCTATAAGGATGCAATTTCAATATACTCCAAGGCAGGGTCTTTACAGTTTGTAAAGCGTATTTTATTCACTCTCTATGTTAATCTTTGTAGCAATTCTGGAAGGATTATTTTTACATCAATTTTCTATATGAAAAAATAGATTTTCAGAGAAAATCTTTCCCAAGGTTACACAGAACTGAGATTCAAAACCACATCTTCTAATGCTAATTCTCATGTTCTGAGTTTAGCTTGTATCACTTGTAAAGTTAAATAGCTGTTAAAAGTGGGGGACAAAAAGAGTGAATGAAACTTAGACTGAAATCTCAAATAATCAAAAGATGAGAGCATGGAATGTGATTTAAAAATCCTTATGTTTAACATTTACAATTCAAAGTAAATTGCACTGACTGTCTATATCTCAGTCAGATTGTAATACCACAAAAACACTTGACTCTAATCAAAGGCCAACAGAACATTGGTTGCTCTCAGCCATTTGATTTTACACTAAGCTCTAAGGATCTTTTCCAGTCTAACGTAAAATTTTTAATGTTCTACTATGGAAAGAGCACAGCAAAATAGGGTATATTTTGGCTCAGAACAATAAAATCTTCTTAATCTAATTTTTATTAAGCAAAATTTTAAATATGCACAAGGTAGAAAAATAGTACAATGAATCCACATGTACCCATCACCCGGTCTCAACAATTATTGATTCCGCCATTCTTGAAAAACAAATAGTTTTTAAAACACCCCTTGAAATTATGTAACAATATGCAAATTCAGAATTTCCCACTGCAAATCTTAAAATATTTCCTAAAGAAGCAAATATGTATATTAACAAATAAATTTATACACTCATATTTTTAAGGGGAATTAATTGTTTTTCTTGTGGGAACGCATACAAAATGCCTGCTTACGGCTCAGAAATGTGTGTATTTTCACAATCTGTTTGATGGCAAGCACTAATGGTCAGAAAAAATAAAATTTAGTCCTTACAGTCTGTCCTGTCTTTAAGCAAAATGTGTGCCATTTACTTGGGAGCTATATAACAGATGTGGATTTAAAAGGAAGAGACCAGTTATAAAGCACTAGGGGGAAGCTGTGCAGATGTCCCTGTTTTTAATGTGTTACTATGTGGGTCCAATTTATCTCACTGCAAGTGATCTAGGACTTCATGAAACAGCTCCAGATTATAGATCACCAATACTCTTTTTTAAAGGCCTTACATTATAAAAAGAAAAAGCATTCTTAAGCCTGGCCATTGAGGCACACAGGGTGGTGTCCTAGACACATTAAATCTGATAAATAAAATGGAAGGAGGGAAATGCTAGGGGGACTTTCATATCCATGCAAGGATATGGACTACAAAGACATGTGCAGACAGGGCTTATGCTTTTGTGGGAAGGCCATTTCTATGATCTCCTTATGCATTAGATAGTTCATCATACCAGAATCCTGAAATAGCTCCATTACTATTAGGATGAAAAATTACTCTTTTTGCTTTCCTAGAACTGTAGCTTTCTACAGACTTGGTAGCTATCACCTATTGAGGGCTTGTTTTGTGCCAGGCACTCCACTAGGTCTTTTATATATAAAGATTATCTCACTTAATTTATATAACCCTTTGAGATAGGTATTGTTAATGGGTTTCAGACATGAAGAAGCTGAGATTCAGTTATAAGTAACTTGCCAACTTGAAAACAGCTAGAAAGTGTCTGACCCAGGATCTGCCCTTGGTTCTCTCTGATTTCAAAGTCTTAAGGTTCTAAAGCAGTATATACAGAAAGAGAGATCCTTTGCAGTGTTGTTTGCAATATAAAAAATCAGCACCCACCAAAGTGTCCATTGATATTGAACAAATAAATTTTGACAAGTCCATATACTGAAATAGTATACTCCTGTTTAAAAGATTAAAGGTAAGGAATGTATTCATATATAACCTCTATTTATTTTGGAGTGAAGGAAGCAAATTTTAGAAGATTGTTGTAATAGAATTGTGCATGCAGGGGGGTTGAAAGATGCATCAAGTCACACAGCCAACTTACCAGAGGTATTAGTTTCATCTCATTATTTAAATTTTTTAAACTTTATTATCAGATAAAAGGATAACATTTTTCCATTTGAAACACTAAGTCCTTGCTCTTTTCTCCTCAAAAGTCAAACTGCTGGTCTGATCCTGTCCAGTTTTTGAAAGCTGCATCAAGGGATGTTTTGTGGGAGATGAAGGATTTGTCTTTATTCACATGTCACCTAATTTGCAAAGCTTCTTCTGACTGCTGGAGGCAGAAATAGATGCTTCCTTTCTGGGTTCCCAGGACATCCCGAATATGTATTATATTGTTATAACAGTTACGTCTCTGCTGTAAACATCAGGGTTATACCTTTGCTGAATTCTGAGATCCTCAAGAGAAGGAACCACGCTTCTTTTACCTGGGACATGGCATATGTTTAATAAACATTTCATGACTGAATAAGTGAATGAGTGAAGGAAAGAAGGAATAAAATGTTAGAGATAATGTTTAATTTCAAAAAGCAGGTGATATGTTCAAAACCCCCATCGGAGAACTATAGTAGCCCATTATGACCCAATGAAAGCCTGAGCTGAAGGTGCTGCTGTTGAGAGAGCCCTGGATCATGAAAGGAACCTGGACTTTGGGGTTCGACAACGGATACAAGATCTGCCACTTAGTAGTTTTGTGGGAAAGTCTCTTCATCTCTCTGAGTCTTAGAGCCCCCATCTGTAAAATGAATAGGATAATATTGTCATTTCAGGTTTGCAGTGAGGATGAAGTTGGATGAAATATGTATAATGCCTGGCACATAGTAGACATGCAGTAGGTATTTGCTGTCATCATTATCATACAGCCTATTAGGTGAAGAGTATTTGTGCTGCCTTCCAGCAGCCCAAGAGTACAAAATTAAGGACTGCTCTTAGGCTTTTGATCCAGCACTGACCATTCCTGTAACAGGAATGTCCCTAAATCCTCCAGGTGGTCAGATGGATGTCTCGGGTGCTCTGTCTCATGGGGCATCTACCAAACCAGTCTGACTCTTGGCCAAGGAAGAATGACACGGACTCAAAAAGTGTCTCCTAGAGAGAAAGTTGAAGTCTTTGGTGAACTTTGGAAGCCTTGGTTTCATGTAATCAAAGACAGTGCCCAAAAAAAAAAAAAAAAAAAAAAAAGGAAATATCAGGGACTTGAATGCATCATTAGCGGGAACAGATCCTGGACCAACCTTTCTTGTGAGGAGGGAGGAAGGGAGACAAATTGACAAAATCTATCAATGTGTAAAGTATCCATTACTATTTTTTAAATTGATGTTATTTTTTATTGTTGCATTGTTATTTTGCTTTTTTAAAAAAATTTCCTGCACATTTGGGTTTTTTTCTTTTTCAACTTTCATTTTAGATTCGGGGGTACACATGCAAGTTTGTTACCTGGGCATAGTGTATGATGCTGAGGTTTGGGGTACAAATGATCCAGTTACCCAGGTACTGACCATAGTGCCAAACAGTTTTTCAACCCTTGCCCCCCTTGCTCCTTTCCCCCTCTAGTAGTCCTCAGTGTCTATTGTTGCCATCGTTATGTCCAGGAGTACCCAATGTTTAGCTCCCACGTTAAGTGAAAAGAATTCAGCAATTGTTCATCTAAGAATGGATCCTATGGAAATACCTGCAAAAAATGTGCAATTCTACACAAATAGTGTGAAGCACTGTTTGCAGGAGTGAAAAATCAGCAACAAACCAAATCTGTAGGGAAATGATGTATCCCTCTAGTGGTATACACTGCAGCTGTTAAAATGAAATAGATCTACATATACTTCCATGATAAAAATGTGCAAGGTGTATGAATAAGTGGAAAAAGAAAATTGCAGGGCAACATGAGCTCAATTGTGTAAAAAATAATAATAATTATTATGTTTGTGTATAGAAAAAACCTGGGAATGTATACTCATTCCAAATTATCTACCACAGGGTGACATGAAGGGGCATTCACTTTCTACTCTATGTAGTACCTTAAACATTTAAGTATTATAAATGAACATGCATTTCTTTGGTAATTAAAAAACAAAAAATTTATATATTTAAATATAAATTACTAACGGAAGTAAAGTAAAATACGGGATAAAGCATGACTTTGTTAAAATCTTAAACTATCCTTTTTGATGATTCTAGTACCCAAGGTCCTTTGACCTTTAGCCAGAGAATTGGCCACGCCTTATAATTCTGTTAGCTCACTTGATAGGTCTGAGTGATGATAGGAGAATACCTAGAATGACTTTTTTTTCTTTTTTCGAAATGAACAAAAGCCTAATGTACAACCTGGCTGTGAAATATGTATTCCCCTTGGTTAAAGAAGTGACCTCCAATGGGCAATAATTCCTCTAGATTGAACATTTTGTTACAATTGTCCACAGAAACTTAAAGAGGTTATTTCCTTGATCTGCAGGGCATTCATTTTCTACTATAAGCATCCCAGTATATATCCTACATATAGAAGATTAATAGCATTTCTCTATTGCTTTTTCCCTGAACTTCTTGATACAAGTGGTGGAAATGATTTGATCTGAATCACATTTGAGCCTCAGCATTCAAGCGTTCCTAGCTGTTCTTCTCTCTCATTTCCACCACTGTTGCATATTCTTTCTTTAAAAAAAAAAAAAAGTCACCCCCACTCATTTAAAATTGAAAAAAAATAAAAAAATAAAAATCTTTCCCATTTACCAAATGGATGAAATGGACAAAATCCAGCGTTGGTGTACTTTTGGGAGCGCAGATTAGTATGCTTCTTCCAGGAAATAGTTTGTCAAGGTGTATCAGAATGGAAAATGTAAATCCTTTTGACTCAGCCATCTTACCCAAGAGTGAAAAGAAGTATGCTTCATTAAAAAAACCAGAAACAACCAGTACTGTCATTAGCATGATAGGTTAAAAACTGTGGAATATTCAGACAATAAAACATTAGTTTTGAGATATAGGTGGGTAGAATAGTGTCCCCTCAACATTCATATTTACCTGAAACCTCAGAATATGACCCTCTTTGGAAACAGGATATTTTCTGATGTAAGTAAGGATCTCAAGATGAAATCATCCTGGGTTTAGGGTGGGCTGTAAATCCAATGACTGGTGTCCTTATTAAAAACAAAGGAGAGGACACAGAGAAACACACAGACACACGCAGGGAAGAAGCCCATGTGAATGGAGGCAGAGATTGGAGCGGTGCAGCCACAAGCCAAGAAACACTGAGGATGGTCAATATCACAGGAAGCCAGGAGAGTGGAATGGAACAGGTTTTCCTTCAAGGCCTCCAGAAGAACCAACCCATCAAAACGTTGATTTCAGATTTTTGGCCTCCTGGTTGTGAGAGAATAAACTTCTGGTGGTTTTAAGACACTCAGTTTGTGATAGTTTGTTATGATGGCCCTAGGAAACTAATACAGATACAATGTCTGGGATTTGCTTAAAGATGATCCAGTGATGAGGTGAGGAGTGAAAGAGAGATATAGATGAAACAAAATTAGATAATAGATCCATGGGGGGATTATATAATATTTTGAAAGTTTTGTATGTTTGAAATTTTCCATACTGAAAAGTTAAAAAGAAATACTATGTAGATTAAAATTCACTGGCATAGAAAGATACCTATGAACGTATTGTTCAGTTGAATAAAGTAAGTCACTAAGTTTGTTGGTATCTTATGATCTATCCTGAAGAGAGATTTCTGGAAGATGTGTATCACAATGTCATGCCTAGTCATTTCTGAGTGGTGTGATTTGAGCTGATTTCTTCTTCCTATTTCTTTGTATTGTTGGAATTGTTTACAACATGAATCATTTGCATTTTAAAAGATTAACCTAGTTTCAATAATAATAATATCCTGGCCGGGCTCAGTGGCTAATGCCTGTAATCCCAGCACTTTGGGAGGCCGAGGCAGGCGGATCATGAAGTCAGGAGGTCGAGACCACCCTGGCTAACATGGTGAAACCCTGTCTCTACTAAAAAATACAAAAAATTAGCCGGGCGTGGTGGTGGGTGCCTGTAGTCCCAGCTACTTGGGAGGTTGAGGCAGGAGAATGACGTGAACCCAGGAGGTGGAGCTTGCAGTGAGCCGAGATCACTCCACTGCACTCCAGCCTGGGCAACAGAGTGAGACTCCGTCTCAAAATAATAATATCCCTTCGAATTACACTATAACAAGAAATTCCTTCTGTACCTTCACTATGCCTATGATAAGTCTGATATTTCTATTCCCATTTTAATGAAGATGGGAGCTCAAGGAAATAACCTCCCTAACATCAGTAAGGATTTTGGATCAGGATTCCAAATTAAGTCCAGGTTTTGCCAAAATGGAAGGCGATGTCATTGTCTGTTGTTACACTGGACATTTCCTTTTCACTCTCATCAGAAGACTTTAAGAAGTTTGATCCCCACTCAGACATCACCAGATACTGACCTGATAGTAGGACATTTGCCCAGCCTCTGGCTGTAAGAGATATCCTAAAGCCAGCGTTGTCTCCTTGTGAATAAAGAGGGTCATCCTTTACAACAGTGACATTCAAGTAGTGCTAGAGGAAAGAATGAGATTCAGGGATTCTCATCCTTTCAATCTCCCTCCACTCCAACCAGCCAGGCTGATGAAATGCAAGGAAAACATTCAAAGAGGGTTCAAATTCTAATGGGTAAAAGAAGTAACTCTATCAAGGAGAGTAAATACCTGACATATTTTCTCCCCACTCCCAGGTCTGTGACAGCCACCACTAACTGACTGCCATTCTTTCAAACTAAAGGTTGGATGACAATCCAATAGATATCTGCTCCCAATAGTATTGGTACACAAGGTGCAACCCATTTGCCATCCCTAGATCCTATTCCGAATCAAATTCTGATCAAAGTTCAAACAACCAGTTTCTTAGCAAAATAGCAAAGTAGAAGTGAGTGGCATCTTGGAAAAAGAGTACTGATGTCACTGACAGTTTGGGATTAAAAAAAAAAAAACTCAATATAGTCATTCATTTCACTCAGCATTTACTAAGAACCTACTGTGTGTCCAGTGGCTCCCATCTGTAATCCCAGCACTTTGGGAGGCTGAGGCAGGTGGATCACGAGGTCAAGAGATTGAGACCATCCTGGCCAACATAGTGAAACCCCATCTCTACTGAAAATATAAAAAATTAGCTGGGTGTGGTGGCACGCGCCTGTAGTCCCAGCTACTTGGAAGGCCGAGGCAGGAGAATCACTTGAACCTGGGAGGCGGAGGTTGCAGTGGGCCAAGATCATGCCACAGCACTCCAGCCTGGCGACAGAGTGAGAATCCATCTCAAAAAAAAATTTTAAAAAAAGAACCTACTGTGTATCAGCTCTAGTGATATAAAGAAAACTAAAACACAGTCTCTGCCCTTGAGAAGTTTAAAAGAAAAAGCAAATTGCTCTCAAAATTAGGAAGATAGACTTCAGAAAGACTATAAAACAAGATGCACAAGATTCTACTTTGTGTGGGGGCTCCCTGTCCTTGACTAGAGCTACCAGTCTGAAAGTAGACTCAGAGCTTAGACTTTTCCAAAGCTACGATCCATGGACTGCTCCAGGCAAATGTACAGCCTTTATTCTTTGCTTTAACCAGAAACCCACAAGAAGTGCAAGAAATCCAAAGGTGCTGATTCTCTGTGGATTATAGGAACAATCACTGCTATCATTTGTTGAGCAAGTGTCAGGCACGTTTCATTTATAATCTCTAATCCTCACAACAACTCTGCAAGGTAGGATTGTAATCCTCATTTTATTCACGAGGAAAATAAAGTTCCAAGAGGTGAATAACATGACCAGGAAATAGCCTTTAAAAGGGATTTAAACTTAGGTCTCTTTGATTTTATGTGCTTTTCTAATTCCTACTTAGCATTCCCACTTAGATACTACACGGCTTCTGAAAAGGGAAAAAATATGTGTGTTAGTGTAAACAGGTACACTAAAATATGTATATGACATATACATGGGCATGTATCCAGAAAAGGCCAAAAGCCATACAGTTACTGAGGAGGACACCTTTCTACAAATTACCAGAACCAAACAGTAATGGATGCCATTAACACCCTGATACAGACATATAAATTGAAGAAAGTGGCTTCTGATTATAGGAAATGCTCTCCAAAGCATTTGATTTATAGACTCAAATCAGGAAATAATTTCTCATTGCATACCTTCTTTAGTGTTTATATAGCAACTAAGAACTTAATCCTATTTTTTGAAAATGACAGACTCTAAGAAAAGAGAACAAGCAGCAAATGAAATCATTTCAACAGAACAGCAGCAGTAATGTTGCCACCCTTGGTCTTGGTTGTGCCATTCCTTTCTTCTAAGTTACCATGGGGCCAAGGGACAGAAAGGAAACAAAGATAAAAGAACCAGCATATTTTGGAGAAAGGTGAGATGAGGGGCAAAAGGCTCAGTTCATCTGTCCAAAGATCTCTAACAGAAAAAAAAATAATAATAATCTCAGGAAACAAGACCAATTTAAGGTGCTGCAAAATGAAAAAAAAAATCTTCACATCAAATAAGAGCTTTCTTCCTAGAATAAATAAATCCCTCAGATTAGGAAAATACCCAAAATTAAAACACACAATTATTGTATTTCTTTCGTATTGCCAACATGTTCCCGTGCTCCAGTTGAAGCAAAAGATTAAACACCCTTATATTTTTGTTGTGATTTTACTGCCAAATGCAAATATCTGACTGTAAGTAAGTCATTACTCTCCTGCAGTTGTGGTCTGATTAATTCTCACAATATTAGCCAGCAATTCATTTTATCCCTTGGCATCACAAGTCCAGTTGAAGGAGATAAGTGGCTGATAAAAGATCTCTGAGAACAGTTATAAATGATTCACTTTAAAAGAATAATAAAGCAGCCGCTGGATAAGTGCAGCTGAGTAAACCTTCCATACATTGCATAAAACTAATTTAGTTTAAAAAACTTTGGCAAATTATAGTTAATAATCTTCACTGTCACCCCGCTGCTCACAAAACTTTTGAGAAGAAACTTAATGCTGAAATGCAAATATTTAATTAGATTTTAATGGTGAGGTTTATTTTTCCTAAATCTGGTCATCTGTCTCAATTACATTCCCCATTTTTTTACAGTTAACCAGGAATTGTGATTCCCATGGGCTTTGGGCATGTTTTCTTTTTTCTAATTCCTACTTAGCATTTGCTTTCTTCACAATGCAGTTGTTGTGGGAAAGGGCTTGGTTTGTTCTGTTTTGGAAAAAAAAAAAAAAAAAGCAACATTTGGGGAAAAAAAATACATGTTCTGAGCAATGCTTTTAAAGCTAATTGTCCTTCTGTCCTAATAATAAAGAATCTTCAGCAGCTAAACAATTAATTGTCTTTTTTCTACCTCACTGAGCAGGGTAATTAATATGCGTTTGTATTTATGTAACGCCTAAGTAAAGCAGTTCTGTATGTACTTGGAGATTCTAAAGCTATATTTCTTTCCAATGTATTCTGTAGTTTTAATTTTACACGAATTCGCAGAAATCAGTGAAATGTAACTTGTTCATGTCCCTTCCTCCAAAGCCAATATTAAAATCTGTCTTTCCTTCTGTTAAGCATAAAACTCTTCTGAACTGCTATGGGGGAGATAATGAAACTGTTTTCCTTAGCCTCTGTTCTTTGTTCCAATCATCAAGCTACATATCCCGCTTCAGACCCACCCTTCTGTGCCGGGCTTTGTGATGGGGCAGGAATTCTGAGAACCACCTTGCCAGCTGCTTTGTTAGACTCCGCCAACAGGGGGCACTAAGGGAAGCCGGAGGGTGGAAGTCTGTCCTGTCGGCGTCGTGTTGCTATGGGCATCACCCCAGCAGCATTTCTTCACCCTGGCAGCAGAAACCTGCTCCTGTAGCAGGATTTGATTCCAGTTTGCAGTTTTTCCAGCAATTACAAAACAGCCTCGACTCCCGCTCTTGTAGACACCAGCACCGGCAAGGAGTGCATCTTCCCCAGAGTTCTGGGTTCCAGCCCCAGGGGGCCTTTCCTCCAAGCTCCTAGGTTTGACCATTTCAACCTCCTCCCAGACATTTGTTCCCCCAACCCAGTGCCTTGTCACTGCTCCCCGAAGCTGCCACCTCTGTGATTATCTTAATGTTCACTTTTTGCATTTTCAGTTCATTAACACCTTTAATGCAATTTTTAATAGTCAATTCAGTAAAATGAATCGGTGTGGTTTTGGTCTCCTGGCCTGATCTTGACTGCTACACCCTTGCTTACTTTTAAAGCAGGTGCACCTGAGTTGGAAGTCCAGCACGGCCACTTACTAGCTGTGCGATCTTGGCCAATTACTTAAAATTTCTGAGCTTTGGTTTTTTTCTTATGCAAAATGGGTATAATATCCTAGAGTCGTTATGCTTAATGAGATGACCTATGTCAAGTGGCTTAAAGACAGTAAGGCCAAAAAATGTTGGTTCCTTTCCTGTTCACCTTCTGTAAGTTCAAGTTCTCCTGTTTACAGCAAGTAAGAGTCATGCTCTTTTCTTACCAAAAATAAATGTGTGCTTCCTCCTTCATTACAATATATACTGTATTGTGCCCATTGTAGTTCTGCAGTCTCATTCCAGTTAGCTCCTCCATGGTGCCTTAATTCCAGGTGTGATCATCACAGTAACTCCTTCAAGCCTGTCAATACATTTTTATGTTAACCATATTCTTTTCCATTGCTTTCTGGCAGCCCAGCTTCTAATTATTTTGCCAATGCTCATGACATTTTTATCTAAAACATTTCTGCATTTCATATTCTCTTCCCATATGGTTTCTGGAACTGTCATTTTCCCCCCTCATCTCATTTACCACACATTCTCACCTTTACCACTCACTCCCCACCTACATTCTCTTACTTCCTGGAAATTTCACATACTGGTGTATTAATTCCACATCAGGTCACACACGTTTTTTAGAAACATCAGATTCCTCTCTGCCCATTCACTTTTCCTTTGTGAAGCTTTTAGGGTACAGTTCATAATAGGCCATTGGTAAATATCTGCTGAATAAAAAATTAAGGAAATCTCCATTTATTCCAATCATCAATCTTTTTTGTTCCACCCATTTCAAATTCTTTGGCTTTTACCTTTTGAAAGCTGCTATTTCCTCACTCTGAGCAAGGAAGAATAAACTTGGGTCATATTCCCCTTTCTGTTCTACTCTTCCCGTTAATAGTATAATACAAAAACAAATCTTCAAAGACACAAAGAGATAGAAGATATTCAAAGATATAAGGCAGTGTCCTCATGTGTAACCCTCTTTTACTCAAAAAGCACTCTACTTTCGATTTTTCTTGTATGTTCCATTGTGTGATAAGACACTTAGGCACAGTATCCACATGGACAAGCCATATTTAGTTATTGGTATTCAGTTATAGTTTTTGTAGCTGTATGCATGTGTGTGTGTATATATAAATTAAACATTTGGTGAGTTGGCCTCATTTTCTCAAAAATCAATTTGTTTGTTTATATCTACCTTATTACCACAAAGGTGGTGAGGCAGACAGTCACTGTTAAAAATGGACATTGTTGGCCGGGCGCGGTGGCTCACGCTTGTAATCCCAGCACTTTGGGAGGCCGAGGCGGGTGGATCACGAGGTCAGGAAATCGAGACCACGGTGAAACCCCGTCTCTACTAAAAATACAAAAAATTAGCGGGCGTGGTGGCGGGCGCCTGTAGTCCCAGCTGCTCGGAGAGGCTGAGGCAGGAGAATGGCGTGAACCCGGGAGGCGGAGCTTGCAGTGAGCCGAGATTGCGCCACTGCACTCCAGCCTGGGCGACAGAGCAAGACTCCGTCTCAAAAAAAAAAAAAAAAGGACACTGTTTCCATATGATTTTTTTTTTAATCGCTCAGTGTGATTGATCTCCTTTTTTGTGGCTAGGTCATGCCAAACTTAAAGTTTCACAGTTTACTACTTCTATATTAATATTCCTGCTAAAAATAGTCTAGCATCTTTGGTTTCTAGCATTTCACTCTCATTTCCTCTTTTTAAACAAAATGGCATGTTCGTATCTTGGATTCGTCGTTTGTTTTTTTCCACAGAACTCTATTTTTAAACCGCCAGCAAGGAATTCCCCAGAGCTTTGATGAATCAGGTGTTGATTTAATTGTTGCAAGACATGAACAAGACAATTAAAACCATCTGAGTAATAGCCCTCCTTCACAACCACTTTACAGATAAGGAAACCAAGGCCCAGAGACCTGATGCCAGCTGGCCAAATGACCAAGTGGGAATGGCAGAACTGGGAAGATGTTTCCATCCCCTGAATTTCAAGCCAGTGTTTTTTCTCTTTGTTTTTATCTTGTTACCTCTTTGGAAACCCCTAAGCCTTAAGCCTTCTTTCAAATATTGAATGTCTGAAGGGAACTATTTCATTATTTCTAATCTCTTTTCATTCTGCTTTCATGCATAATTTTTCTCTTTCTTTCCACCTCACATTGTATAAATAAAAATGTTAATATACCCATGACTCTTCCTCAGCACCACACTGCCCCAACACTGCTACTATGCACAACCTTCTTAATTAAGAGGAAATTCAAGTAAAATAAGAAAATTAAGAAGCTAAAAACATTTGCAAGCATAGGACTTCGAGTTTCAAGATGATGGACTGAACATATAGCATACTCCCTCTACCTTTACAAATCAAAAGATTAAATGTTTTTTAAATAAACATAATATGCATGTATACGATGCTTGAAAACAAGGTCACTTCCAATAACCACAAAAATGTAGGAAATTTCTGAAATACATCAAGCTTCTGAGAAGCAACAGAGAAATTCTGCATACCCATTACAATAGTTCATTAATTACCTGATGACTAAACCACAGCATATTCCTTTATATTATTTTGATACTATCATATATAATTATGTGATATATTTTAGGAGCTAAGAAGAATGAGAAAAGGAGTAATATTTATATATTATTTGATTTAGACCTAAAAGTAACCTTATAGACTTAGTGTTATTATCCCCACTTTGCAGATAAAGAAGTTGAGTTCCAGAGAAGTAACCTAAGACCTCTTTGCTTGTAAGTGACAGAATGAGGATGGGAACATGGGTATTTCTGGCTTTAAAGCCTGGGCAATTTCCACTACACCAAGATGTCTCCTCACACAGTGGAAGGCCAAGCACTTATTGGACACTGCCATATGACAGGCATGGGACCAGATACAACACTATTAATGACAGTGAATGGTACAGGTAGTTTGGTTTGCCTGAGGATTTTCAAGGAAGAATGTTAGTAAGACAAAGATGGCTAATCCCATTTATAGGAAGAAACCCAAGGAATGCAGAGGACAAATCGGTTGGCTAGAGTAACGGAAATCACCAGCTCCATTCAAGAAGAGAAGTCATTTCATCACCAGTTAATGGTCACCAGCCACAGTCTCACTCCTAGTCCCAACTTGGAGTGAGAGTAAACCTTTGTGTGATGACCAGTCAGAGACTAGGATGGCAGTGCTGTGGGTCTGGAATTGATCACGATCAAATCCACGATCTTGTTCTCATTAGTGCATGCCCTAATACTCTGAGTGGTCTCATACATAAGCCACATTTCATTTTCTTGAAGATATAAAATCATCACTGAGGGAATTATGACAACTCCCAGAAAAAAAAGAAGACAGACACAAATGCCAGTAAGTCTTCCATCCTCTTGGAAATCTTAGCAACCTCCATAAAGGCTGGCAGTATGTGGTATCAGTAACTGGCTTGGAGCTCAGAAATCTCACAGATATGTCTTCAGGAGCTCCTGGGAGATTTTAATCAGGAGTTTTTGATTCCCACTGTGACTCATCCTGTGAGCTTGGTTTTATGCAGTAGTGACAGAATCTCATTTTAGGTACTCTCCTCAGGAAGAGAGCCCAGCAACATAGAAAAATGAAGGAAGAAAGGAACTAACATTTATGACATGTCTACAATGTACTTGACTCAGTGTTCAGTGTTTTAACTGTGTTATCTTACTTCATCTGCACAAAAGTTTGATGAGCTAAGGCAGAGTATCTCATTTTGACAGGTAGTGAAACTGAAAATGTGTGAGGTTGAGAAACTTGCTCAAGTTCACACAGTTAGTAGGGTCATGGTTAGTAAGCTTCAACAATGAGTCTATTTGCCAAAGAAAGGTATGCCTTTCTCATTAAATTACCTTGAATATAAAAGTGAATACCACTAAGTAATTTTTGTTATTCTTCTGCTAATCTCTGACTGGAAATAATTTGATATAAAATATCATTTTGCCTTTTTGGGCAAAATTCTGTCTAAATACAGAAAATATTGCATCATTACCTAGTAAATTGCTTTCTTACACACCATAGTTTATCATCTGCAGATATTGTCAGAGCTTGATGTTTGAGTCATTATGCTTATGGGATTTAATTTTTAACGATGCAAAAATTATGCACAGTATACCATCATTTCTCTCCCAAAACCAGAATCTAATAGTTAATAATTGCTCCTTACTTCATTTGCTAACGCTTCATGATATTAATTAAAGTGTAACTGGAATCAGAAAAGTGACTCTCTGAAAACGGCCTTTATGGATTCTGTGCTCATTTTCTTCCAGTAACTTCAAGATTAAAATTGTTAGGTACACATCAACAATTTTTTCCCTGACAAACTCTCTACAAACAAGATATAAGGTCTAGAAAATCTGGCTGGTGACCTTTTCACTTTATGCAAGTGTAAATAACTCTGTAGTTGTATTAGTTGCATAATACTAGCTACTGTAACAATAAGCCATCAAATTAATGGCTTATCACAATAGACAGAAATAAACCTCTATTTATTCTCGTGTTAATCTCATACAGGTGTTCCCAGCAATGGATCGCTTTCTTCCATATGGTAATTTAGAGACCTAGGTTTCTTCAATTTATGGTACCACAGGTCCCTAGGGCCTTAGAATACTCTGCCTCCAGGAGTGTGTGTAGAATGTTCAAGAGAAACATACATATATAATTAATATATGTGCAAATAAATAAGAGTATCTATCTCACATGGGTTATTGTGAGGATTAAAGTCATACACATATATTTATCTTGTATCGTAAATACATAAATATAATTTTAATCTTCATAAGAACCTTGTGAGTTACAGAATATTATTACTTACATTTTATAACTGAAGAAACTGAGTTAAAGTGGAGTACTTTAACTTGCCTAAAATAACTGTTTCAGTGTCTATGGCTGCTATGATAAATGACCACAAACTTGGTGACTGAAAACAACAGAAATCTATGCTGTCCCATTTCTGGAGGATGGAAAATCAGTATCACTGGACTGAAATCAAAGTGTCAGCAAGGCCATATTTCCTCCAGAAGCTCTCGGAGAGAGTCCATTCCTTGCCTCTTACAGAATCCAGTGGCAGCCAGAGTTCCTTGGTTTGTGGCTGCATAACTCGAAATCTGCCCCATTCTTCACTTTGCCACCTTCTCTCTCTCTCCTTCTCTCTCTCTCTCTCTCTCTCTGTGTGTGTGTGTGTGTGTGTCTGCAAAATTTCCTCCCAACTCCCTCTTAAAAGGACATATATGATTACATTTAGAGCCCAACCTAATAATCTACAATAACCTCCCCCATCTCAAGAACCGTAACTTAATCATGTTACAAAGATTGTTTTTTCATATAAGGTAACATGTACAGGTTCCAGGAATTAGGACATGAATATTCTCTGAGTATTCCTTTTCCAGCCTACAGCAATCACCCAGCTGCCACATGGCAGGTCTGGGAATTGAAGCCAAGAAGCATGCTCCATAATCCAGAATCTCATCCATTTTGCTAAACAGTTTCCTTCAGCCATACACAAATTCAGCTACCATAAAGCAGAAGTCATGTAATTATTTCCACAAAAAGAAATTAATGACAAAATAGAAATGCAGGCCTTTACCTCCTCCACATATCCTGCCATCTCTTCACCTGTCTGGGCCTTATTCTTTTATTATTATTATTATTATTATATTTTATTATACTTCAAGTTCTGGGATACATGTGCAGAATGTGCAGGTTTGTTACATAGGTATACACATGCCTTGGTGGATTTCTGCCCCCATCAACCCATAATCTACATTAGATATTTCTCCTAATGCTATCTCTCCCCTAGCCCCCCAACCCCCGACAGGCCTCAGTGTGTGATGTTCCCCTCACTGTGTCCATGTGTTCTCATTGTTCACCTCCCACTTATGAGTGAGAACATGCAATGTTTGGTTTTCTGTTCTTGTGCTAGTTTGCTGAGAATGATGGTTTCCAGCTTCATCCATGTTCCTGCAAAGGACATGAACTTGTCCTTTTTTATGGCTGCATAGTATTCCATGGTGTATATGTGCCACATTTTCTTTATCCAGTCTATCATTGATGGGCATTTGGGTTGGTTTCAAGTCTTCCTATTGGGAACGTGCCCCCAATAAACATACATGTGCATGTGTCTTTATAGGAGAATTATTTATAATCCTTTGGGTATATACCCAGTAATGGGATTGCTAGATCAAATGGTATTTCTGGTTCTAGATCCTTGAGGAATCACCACACTGTCTTCCACAATGGTTGAACTAATTTACACTCCCACCAACAGTGTAAAAGCATTCCTATTTCTCCACATCCTCCCTAGCATCTGTTGTTTCCTCACTTTTTAATGCTGATCATTCTAACTGGCGTGAGATGCTATCTCATTGTGGTTTTGATTTGCATTTCTCTAATGATCAGTAATGATGAGCTTTTTTTCATATGTTTGTTGGCTACATAAATGTCTTCTTTTGAGAATTGTCTGTCCATATCCTTTGCCCACTTTTTGATGGGGTTTTTTCTTGTAAATTTGTTTAAGTTCTTTGTAGAATCCAGATATTAGCCCTTTGTCAGATGGATAAATGGCAAAAATTTCCCCCATTCTGTAGGTTGCCTGTTCACTCGGTGATAGTTAATTTTGCTGTGCATAAGCTGTTTAGTTTAGTTAGATCCCATTTGTCAATTTTGGCCTTTGTTGCCATTGCTTTTGGTGTTTTAGTCATGAAGTCTTTGCCCATGCCCATGTCCTGAATGGTATTGCCTAGGTTTTCTTCCAGGGATTTTATCATTTTAGGTCTTAACGTTTAAGTCTTTAATCCATCTTGAGTTAATTTTTGTATAAGGTATAAGGAAGGGGTCCGGTTTCAGTTTTCTGCAGATGGATAGCCATTTTCCCAACACCATTTATTAAATAGGGAATCTTTTCCCCATTGCTTGTTTTTGTCAGGTTTGTCAGAGATCAGATGGTTGTAGATGTGTGGTGTTATTTCTGAGGCCTCTGTTCTGTTCCATTGGTCTATATATCTGTTTTAGTACCAGTACCATGCTGTTTTGGTTACTGTCGCCTTGTAGTATAGTTTGAAGTCAGGTAGTGCAATGCCTCCAGCTTTGTTCTTTTGGCTTAGGATTGTCTTGGCTATACAGGCTCTTTTTTGGTTCCATATGAAATTTAAAGTAGTTTTTTCTAATTCTGTGAAGAAAGTCAATGGTAGCTTGATGGAGATTGCACTGAATCTATAAATTACTTTGGGCAGTGTGGCCATTTTCACTATATTGGTTCTTCCAATCAATGAGCATGGAATGTTTTTCCATTTGTTTTGTGTCCTCTCTTACTTCCTTGAGCAGTGATTTGTAGTTCTCTTTGCAGAGGACCTTCACATCCCTTGCGAGTTGTATTCCTAAGTATTTTATTCTCTTTGAAGCAATTGTGAATGGGAGTTCACTCATGATTTGGCTCTCTGTTTGTCTGTTATTTGTGTATAGGAATGCTTGTGATTTTTGCATATTGATTTTATATCCTGAGACTTTGCTGAAGTTGCTTATCAGCTTAAGGAGATTTGGGGCTGAGACAATGGGGTTTTCTACATATACAATCATGTCATCTGCAAACAGAAACAATTTGACTTCTTCTCGTCCTATTTGAATAACCTTTATATCTTTCTCTTGCCTGATTGCCCTATCCAGAACTTCCAATGCTATGTTGAATAGGAGTGGTGAAAGAGGGCATCCCTGTCTTGTGCTGGTTTTCAAAGGGAATGCTTCCAGCTTTTGCCCATTCAGTATGATATTGGCTGTGGATTTGTTATAAATAGCTCTTATCATTTTGAGATACATTCCATCAATACCTAATTTATTGAGAATTTTTAGCATGAAGGAGTGTTGAATTTTATTGAAGGCCTTTTCTGCATCTATTGAGATAATCATGTGGTTTTTGTCATTGGCTGTTTATGTGATGAATTACGTTTATTGATTTGTGTATGTTGAACCCGGCTTGCATCCCAGGGATGAAGCCAACTTGATCGTGGTGGATAAACTTTTTGATGTGCTGCTGGATTCAGTTTGCCAGTGTTTTATTGAGGATTTTCACATCAATGTTCATCAGGGATATTGGCCTGAAATTTTCTTTTTTTGTTGTGTCTCTGCCAGGCTTTGGTATCAGGATGATGCTGGTCTCATAAAATGAGTTAGGGAGGAGCCCCTCTTTTTCTATTGTTTGGAATAGTTTCAGAAGGAATGGTACCAGCTCCTCCTTGTACCTCTGGTAGAATTTGGCTGTGAATCTCTCTGGTCCTGGGCTTTTTTTTGGTTGGTAGGCTATTAATGACTGCCTCAATTTCAGAACTTGTAATTGGTCTATTCAGGGATTCAACTTCTTTCTGGTTTAGTCTTGAGAGGCTGTATGTGTCCAGGAATTTATCCATTTCTTCCCAATTTTCTAGTATATTTGCATAGAGATGTTTATAGGATTCTCTGATGGTAGTTTGTATTTATGTGGCATCAGCAATGACATCCCCTTTATCATTTTTTATTGCATCTATTCTCTTTTCTTCTTTATTAGTCTGGCTAGTGATCAATCTTTTTTGTCGATCTTTTCAAAAACCCAGCTCCTGGATTCATTGATTTTTTCAAAGGTCTTTTCGTGTCTCTATCTCCTTCAGTTCTGCTCTGATCTTAGTTATTTCTTGACCTCTGCTAGCTTTTGAATTGGTTTGCTCTCATTTCTCTAGTTCTTTAAATTGTGAGGTTAGGGTGTCGATTTTAGATCTTTCACGCTTTCTCCTGTGGGCATTTAGTGCTATAAATTTCCCTCTAAACACTGCTTTAGCTGTGTCCCAGAGATTCTGGTACATTGTATCTTTCTTCTTATTGGTTTCAAATAACTTATTTATTTCTGCCTTAATTTCATTATTTACCCAGCAGTCATTCAGGAGTAGGTTGTTCAGTTTCCATGTAGTTGTGCAGTTTTGAGTGAGTTTCTTAATCCTGAGTTCTAATTTGATTGTACTGTGATCTGAGAGATTGTTATGATTTCTGTTCTTTTGCATTTGCTGAGGAGTGTTTTATTTCCACTTATGTGGCCAATTTTAGAATAAGTGCAAAGTGGTGCTGAGAAAAGTGTATATTCTGTTGATTTGAGGTGGAGAGTTCTGAGATGTCTATTAGATCCGCTTGGTCCAGAGCTGAGTTCAAGTCCTGAATATCTTTGTTAATTTTCTGTCTCATTGATCTGTCTAATATTGACAGTGGGGTATTAAAGTGGTTTCTGGTTTTGGTTATTGATCATATATTTTAGGATATGAATTTTTTTGTTTTCCTTTACCATTATGTAATCCCTTTTTTTTTTTTTTTTTTTTTTTGCTTTCTGTTTGTTTGGTAAACTCCCTTTATTTTGAGCCTGAGTGTGTCTTTGCATGTGAGATGATGGGTCTCCTAAATACAGCACACTGATGGCTCTTGACTCCTTATCTAATTTGCCAGTCTGTGTCTCTTAATTGGGGATATTTAGCCTTATTGTTATGTGTGAATTTGATCCTGTCATTAGGATGCTAGCTGTTTATTTTGCCTGTTAGTCGATGCAGTTTCTTCATAGTGTCGATGGTCTTTACAATTTGGTATGTTTTTGCAGTGGCTGGTACTGGTTTTCTTTTCCATATTTAGTGCTTTCTTCAGGAGCTCTTCTAAGGTAGGCCTGGTGGTGACAAAATCTCTCAGCATGTGCTTGTCTGTAAAGGATATGATTTCTCCTTCATTTATGAAGCTAGTTTGGCCAGATATGAAATCCTCAGTTGAAAATTCTTTTCTTTAAGAGTATTGAATATTGGCCCCCACTCTCTTCTCGCTTGTAGGGTTTCTGCAGAGAGATCCACTGTTAGTCTGATGGGCTTCCCTTTATGGGTAACCCGACCTTTCTGTCTGACTGCCCTTAACACTTTTTCCTTCATTTCAACCTTGGTGAATATGACGATTATGTGTCTTGGAGCTGCTCTTTTCAAGGAGTATTTTGTGGTGTCCTCTGTATTTCCCGAATTTGATTGTTGGCCTGTCTTGCTAGGTTGGGGAAGTTCTCCTGGATAATATCCTGAAGAGTGTTTTCCAACTTGGTTCCATTCTCCCTATCACATTCAGGTACACCAATCAAACGTAAGTTTGGTCTTTTCACGTAGTCCCATATTTCTTGGAGACTTTGTTCCTTTTCATTCTTTTTTCTCAAATCCTGTCTTCACACTTTATTTCATTAAGTTGATCTTCAATCTCTGATATCCTTTCTTCTGCTTGATCAATTCACCTGCTGATACTTGTATATGCTTCACGAAGTTCTCGTGCCGTGTTTTTCAGCTCCATCAGGTCATTTATGTTCTTCTCTAAACTGGTTATTCTAGTTAGCAATTGCTCTAACCTTTTATCAACGTTCTCAGCTTCTTTGCATTGGATTAGAACATGCTCCGTTAGCTCAGAGGAGTTTGTTATTACCCACCTTCTGAAGCCTACTTCTGTCAATTCATCAAACTCATTCTCCATCCAGTTTTGTTCCCTTGCTGCTGAAGAGTTGTGGTCCTTTGGAGGAGAAGAGACATTCTGGTTTTGGGAATTTTCAGCCATTTTGCACCAGTTCTTTGTCATCTTCATGGATTTATCTACCTTTGGTCTTTGATGTTGGTGACCTTCGGATGGGGTTTTTGTGTAGATGTCCTTTTCGTTGATGTTGATGCTATTCCTTTCTGTTTATTAGTTTTCCTTCTAACAGTCAGGCTCCTCTACTACAGGTCTGCTGGAGTTTGCTGGAGGTTCACTCCAGACCCTGTTTGTCTGGTTATCACTAGTGGAGGCTGCAGAACAGCAAAGATTGCTGCTGTTCCTTCCTCTGGAAGCTTCATCCCAGTGGGGCACCCGCCAGATGCCAGCCAGAGTACTCCTGTATGAGATGTCTTGTCAAGCCCTGCTGGGAGGTGTCTGCCCATCAGGAGGCATGGGCATCAGGGTCCCATTTGAGGAGGCAGTCTGTCCCTTAGCAGAGCTCGAGCCCTGTGCTGGGAGATCCGCTGCTCTCTTTAGAGCCAGTAGGCAGGGACATTTAAATCTGGTGAAGCTGTGCCCACCCCTTCCCCCAGGTGCTCTCTCCCAGGGAGATGGGAGTTTTATCTATAAGCCCCTGACTGAGGCTGCTGCCTTTCTTTTAGAGATGCCATGCCTAGAGAAAAGGAATCTAGAGAGGCAGTCTGGCTACAGAGGCTTTGCCAAGCTGTGGTGGGCTCTGCCCAGTTCAAACTTCCCAGGCTTTGTTTACGCTATCAGGGTAATACCACCTACTCAAGTCTCAGTACTGGCAGACGCCCCTCCCCCAACCAAGCTCGAGCATCCCAGGTTGACTTCAGACTGCTGTACTGGCAGTGAGAATTTCAAGCCACTGGATCTTGGCTTGCTGGGCTCAATGGGGGTGGTATCTGCTGAACTAGACTACTTGGCTCCCTGGCTACAGCACCCCCTTTCCAGGGGAGTAAACAGTTCTTTCTCACTGGCATTCCAGGCACCACTGGGGTATGAAAAAAAACTTCTGCAGCTAGCTCGGTGTCTGTCCAAACAGCCACCCAGTATTGTACTTGAAACCCAGGGCCCTGGTAGTATAGGCACCCAAGGGAATCTCCCGGTCTGCAGGTTGCAAAGACCGTGGGAAAAGTGTAGTACCTGGGCCGAAATGCAGCATTCCTCACAGCACAGTCCCTCATGGCTTTCCTTGGCTAGGGGAGGGAGTTCCCTAACCCCTTATGCTTCCCGGGTGAGGTGACACCCCACCCTGCTTTGGCTTGCCCTCCATGGACTGCACCTACTGTCTAACCAGTCCCATTGAGATGAGCCAGATACCTCAGTTGGAAATGCAGATATCACCCGCCTTCTGCATTGATGTCACTGGGAGCTGCAGACCAGAGCTGTTCCTATTCAGCCATAATATTACAATATTATTCAATCTATAACATTAAAGTATTAGGATTATAATGTAAGGTTCCATGACATAAGCCTAAAGTAAGAAGCAAACCTTTTTGTCCTCTTTTGTTCCTAAATAGAGAAGTGAAATGACTAATAGGTGAAAAACAGATGTAGAAAAATAGCAAAAGATGAACAAAATGGAAACTATATAATCTCAGCTTGATAACAGAAAATTTTTTTCATTAGATTCTCCAAGGTCAACACAGAAGAAAAAATATTGAAGGCAGCTAGAGAGTAGGGCCAGGTCACCTACAAAGGGAAGCCTATCAGGCTAACAGTGAACCTTTCAGCAGGAACCTCACAAGCCAGAAGAAATCAGGGGCCCATATTCAACATCCTTAAAAAAAAATTCAAACCAAGAATTTCATATCCAGCAAAACTAAGCTTCATAAGCAAAGGAGAAATAAAATCCTTTTCAGACAAGCAAATTCTAAGAGAATTTATTACCACCAGACCTGCCTTACAAGAAGTCCTTAAGAGAGTGCTAAACACAGAAACAAAAGACTAACCCCTGCTGCCACAAAAACACACTTAAGTAAATAGCTCACTGACACTATAAAGCAACTATACAATCAAGACTACATAAGAACTAGCTAACAACACAATGACAACATCAAATCTGCACATATCAATATTAACCTTGAACATAAATGGGCTAAATGCCCTACTTAAAAGGCACAGAGTAGCAAGTTGGATAAAGAAACAAGACCCACTGTGTGCTGTCCTCAAGAGACCTCATGTCACATGCAATGACACCCACAGGCTCAAAGTAAAGAGATAGAAAAATATCTATCAAGCATATGGCAAACAAAAAAGAGCAGGGGTTGCTATTCTTATTTCAGAAAAAACAGACTTTAAACCAACAATAACCAAAAAGAAAAAAACAAAGAAGGACATTCATTACACAATGATAACGGGCTAGATTCAACAAGAAGACTTAACTATCCTAATATTTTTGCATCCAACACTGGGGCACCCAGATTCATAAAACAAGTTTTTAGAGACCTATGAGTCTGTAGATAATTACATGATAATAGTGACAGACTTTGATACCCCATTGACAGTGTTAGACAGATCATAAAGGAGGAAACTAACAAAGATATTCAGAATCTAAACTTGATACCTGACCAAACGGACCACCCAATAACACTAGACTACACATTCTTTTTATCTGTACATGGCACACAATCTGAGATCAACCACATGCTCAGCCATAAAGTAATTCTCAGCAAATTTAAAAAGAATGAAATCATACCAACAACACTCTCAGACCACAGCACAATAAGAATAAAAATCAATACCAAGAACATCTCTGAAAGCCATATGATTAGTAGCCATTTGTGGTGGCTCATGCCTGTAATCCCAGCACTTGGAAAGGCCAAGGAGGGAGGATCACTTGAATCCAGGAGTTTGACACCAGCCTGACAACATGGTGAAATCTCATCTCTACAAAAAAATACAAAAATTAGCTGGGCTTGGTGGCACATGCCTGTGGTTCCAGCTACTCAGGAATTTGAGGCAGGAGGACCATCTGAGCCTGGGGAGGTTGAGGCTGCAGTGAGCTATGATCAAGCCGTTGCACTCCAGCCTTGGTAACAGAGTGAGACTCTGTCTCAAAAAAAAAGAAAAGAAAAACTATATACAATTACATGCACATTAAACAGCTTGCTCCTGAATGGCTTTTTGGTAAATAACAAAATTAAGGCAGAAATCAAGAAATTCTTTGAAACTAAGGAAAACAAAGATACAACATACTAGAGTTTCTGGGACATAGCTGAAGCAGGGTTAAGAGGAAAGTTTATAACACCAAATGCCTACATCAAAGAAGTAGAAATATCTTAAATTAACAACCCAACATCATACCTAGAGGAACTAGATAAACAAGAGCAAACTAGCTCCAAAGCTAGCAAAGTTAATAATCAAAATCAGAGCTGAAGTGAATGAAATTGAGGCATGAAAAGCCATACAAAAATCAGTGAAGCTAAAACTTGTTTTTTTTTTTTTCAAGAATACATAATATTGATAAACCACTAGCTAGGCTAATAAGAAAAAAAGAGAGAAAGCGAAATAAACACAACCAGAAATGTCAAAGGGGACATTACTACCAACCCCACAGAAATACAAAAAAGTTTCAGAGACTGTTATGAACACTTCTATGCACACAAATTAGAAAACCTAGAAGAAATGGATAAATTCCTCACAACAAACAACCTCCCAAGATTGAACCAGGAAGAAATTGAATACCTGAACAGGCCAACAATTCCCAAAATCGAATCAGTAATAAAAAACTTACCAACCAGAAATAACCCTAGACCAGATGGATTCACAGTCAAATTCTACCAGACATATAAAAAAGAGCTGGTACCAATCCTACCAAAATCATCACAAAAAATCAAAGAGGAAGGACTCACCTCTAACTCATTCTATGAGGACAGTATGATTCTGATACCAAAACCTGGCAGAGGCAAAATTAAAAAAAAAAAAAAAATTTAAAAATTTAAAAATTTAAAAAATTTCAGGCCAATATCACCAATGAACATAGATGCAGAAGTCCTCAACAAAATACTAGGAAACCAAATCCAACAGCACATCAAAAAGATAATCCCCAAAAATCTAGTAGGTTTTATTTCTGGGATGCAAGATGGGTTCAACATATGCAAATCAATAAATGTGATTTATAACATAAACAGAACTAAAAACGAAAACCATTTGATCATCTTAATAGACACAGAAAAGGCTTTTGATGAAATTCAACATCTCTTCATGTTAAAAACCCTCAACAAACTAGGCATCAAAAAAGCATACCTCAAAATAATAAGAGCCATCTATGACAAACCCCAGCCAACATCATACTAAATGGTCAAAAGCTAGAAGTATTTTCCTTGAGAACTGGAATAAGACAAGGATGCCCACTGTCACCATTCGTATACAATGTTGTACTGGAAGTGTTAACCAGAGCAATCAGGGAAGAAAAAGAAATAAAAGGCATCCAAATAGAAGGAGAGGAAGTCAGACTATCTCTCTTAGCAAACAATATAACTCTGTAACCCCTTAGTCTCTGTCCAAAGGCTCCTATAACTGATAGACAACTTTAATAATGTTTTGGGATATGAAATCAATGTATAAAAATCACTAGCATTTCTATAAACCAAAACATCCAAGCTGAGAACCAAATCAATAACACAATCCCATTCATAATGGCCACAAAAAGAATAAAATATCTAAGAATACAGCTAACCAGGAAGGTGAAAGATCTCTTCAACGAGAATTATAAAACATTGCTCAAAGAAGTCAGAAATGACACACAAACGGAAAAATATTTCCTACTCATGGATAAGACAATTAGTATTGTTAAAATGGCCATACTGCCCAAAGCAGTTTACAAATTCAGTGCTATACCTATCAAACTACCAATGTCATTTTTCATAGACTTAGAAAAAACTACTCTAAAATTGATATGAAACAAAAAAGAAACCAAATAGCGAAAGCAATCATAAACAAAAAAAAAAGAACAAAGCTGGAGGCATCACACTATCCAACTTCAAACTGTGATACAAGGCTGCAGTAATCAAAACAGTATTGTACTGGTACAAAGACAGACATACAAGCCAATGGAACAGAATAGAAAGCCCAGAAGTAAGGATGCACACATACAACCATCTGATCTTCAACAAAGCTGACAAAAACAAGCAATAGGGAAAGGATTCCCTGTTCAATAAGTGGTGCAGGGATAAATGACCAGCCATATGCAGAAGAAAGAAACTGGACCCCTTCCCTTCACCATATACAAAAATCAACTTGAGATGGATTAAAGACTTACATGTAAAACCTAAAATTGAAAAAGGAAAGGACAGAGAGGAGAGGATGGGAGAGGAGAGGCGAGGCGAGGCGGACCAACCCTGAAAGAAAACCTAGGAAATGCCATTGTGGACATATACCTTGGCAAATATTTCATGATGAAGACTCCAAAAGCACTTGCAACAAAAACAAAATTGACAAATGGGAACTAATGAACCTGAAGAGCTTCTGCACAACAAAAGAAACTATCAAGAGAGTAAACAGACGCCCTACAGAAGGGGAGAAAATATTTTCAAACTATGCATCCAACAAATGTCTAATATCCAGAATATATAAAGAAATTAAACAAATCAACAAGCAAAAACAAACAACCTTATTAAAAATGAGCAAACAACATGAATAGACACTTCTCAAAAGAAGACATACACATGGCCAGCAAGCATATGAAAAAATCCCCAACATCACCAATCATTAGAGAAATGCAAATCAAAACCACAATGAGATACATCTCACACCAGTGAGAATAGCTATCATTAAAAAGCCAAAAAATAACAGATGTTGGTGAAGTTGCAGAGAAAAGGGAATGCTGATACACTGCTGGTGGGAATATAAATTAGTTCAGCCCCTGTGAAATTAGTTTGGAGATTTCTCAAAGAATTTAAAACAGAACTATTATTAAACCCAGCAATACCATTACTGGGTATGTACCCAAAAGAATAGTCTATTCATTCTACCATAAAGACAAATGCATGCTACAAGCCTGGGCAACTAGGTAAAACCCAGTCTCTATTAAAAAATAATAATAATTAATAAAATAAAAAATTACCTGGGCACAGTGGCATGCACCTCTAGTTCCAGCTACTTGGGAGGCAGAGGTGGGAGGATCACTTGAGCCCAGAAGGTCAAGGCTATAGTGAGCTAAGATCACACCACTGCCCTCCAGCCTGGTAACAAAGTGAAACCCTGTCTCAAAAAAGACAAAACAAAAGAAAAAGACACATACTCATGTATGTTCACTGCAGCACTTTTCACAATAGCAAGGGCATGGAATCAACCTAGATGCCTATCAATGGTGGATAGAATAAAGAAAATATGGTACATATACATCATGGAATACTATGCCGCTATAAAAAAGGAACAAAATCATGTCTTTCACAGCAACATGGATGTCTTTCACAGCAACATGGATGTCTTTCACAGCAACATGGATTGTCCTAAGTGAAATAATGCAGGAACAGAAAACCAAATACCACATATTCTCACTTACAAGTGAGAGCTAAACATTTGAGTACGCATGAATACAAACAGGAGAACAATAGACACCGGAACCTACTTGAGTGTAGAGGATGGGAAGAGGATGAAGATCAAAGAGCTCCCTGCTTGGTCCCTAGGCTCACTACCTGGGTGATGAAAACAATTATACCAAACCTCAGCCACGTGCAGTTTACCCATGTAACAAACCTGCACATATACCCTCCAACCTAAAATAATAGTTGGAAGAAAACTAAAGCATATTTAGTTTACTTAAATTATACCATCTTGAAAAGGAATCATCACTATGGTGAGAGCTAGAAAAATAAAGAACAAAGTCTCTGCTCTGTCAAGTTACCCCAGAGGAAAAATTACAGGTGATCTGCGGTTTGATCAAGCTTGTGTCTATATGTGTGTGTCTGTGCATGCTTCCAACCATGCCCTGGGTCCTGTGCTTAAAAGCCACCACTCTGTCATGTTCCTCCAGCCACAGAGCTTTGCCTGGGGTGAGAAGTTTGTGTGGCCAATAGGACATGTCAACCCAGAACCCTTACTCCCCTCTACTAACCAACCTCTGTGTTCCGGGGACCCTAAAATCCTTTCCCCATATTGCCTTCAAATTACTTCTAGGCCCTGTATGATTTTCCTTCGCAGGTCTGTCCTCCAGAGTACAAACTACACCACCAGAGTACATAGCCCTAGTCCTGAGATGGAGAGACAGAGGGTAATTATTTGTGTAGCCTAAATGCATAGCCTACACAACATCTGGGCCTCTATTTGTATCCTTGTCCTGTATCTCACAAATATATGGGAAAGACTCCAGACCAGAGAAATTGACAAGAGAAGTGGGGAAATTTTCTTCTCCTATAGCTCATAATCACTTTTTTTCTCTTTGTAAGTCTTCAAAGAATAACAAATTCCTTAAATGTCCCCATCAAATGAGTGATTTCCCAAAGGTAAAAATGATCATTTGCTGGCACATTTCAGTATTTCCTTAGTAAACATTAAATTACCCACAGAACCCAGTGAGAGGTTTTGAGGAACCACACTGAAGAGCTCCCAGACCCCTTTTGTAGCCATATATTCCATTGCATTCGATTCCAGGACCATGGTGTGCTGGTCATGTCAGCCGCTGCTTAGGCAATAAACAGCCATTTTAGCCATATCACCTCTGTGTCATTGAAGTCCAGGGAAATAAGGTAATGAAACCACTGCTCTGAAATCATGTTTCCCGGAAGTTCATTTCAATGGGTACATTTGGGAGTAATTCTGAAAGGAGACTTGGAGATGGGAAAGTTTTCAAATCAGATATATTCAGAGTTGAAATTTAGTTCTGAGACGTGAGAACCTTCCTCAAGTACACAAACCCCTGGGAACCTCAGGCTCCTCATCTGTGAGAAAACACAACCTGTGTTATCAGGCTATTATATGGGTCAATGATAAAATATGTAGCCTATGTACAAGAGTCTCTGGTGCTTACCAGGGGCACAATAAATGTTCATTCTCACATTTCCCTTTTTTCTCCACTGAGGCTGTCTTTGTTATCTGGATTCTCTACCTTTAACAAACTGACTTTAATTAATACTGCAACTAGTATTTGGTTCCTGAATATTTCTGTCCTCTGACCTATTTTGGATTCCATTACTTTTTTTTATTCCCTCTCTGCGCTTCATATCCCCTTTCCCACAAACAGTCAGCAAAGCAAAGGAGGAAGAATAAAGAATGGGAGGAAGAGTCACTCCCCTTTTTCACCGCCACGTCCAAACTGCTGTTGAGAGTTCTTGACGAACTCTCAGATCAACACTAGTGTGCACCCACCCTGAATTCAGTTCATGCTTGCAAATTCACATGTAACAGGAGCTCTGTAAATGTTATTATTCCTGAGCCAAGAAAATTTGCATAACAATTACAGCTACCAGGAGACATGTGACTGCAACATGCACCATTTGCAAATCTTTGAAATGGAGAATCACTTTTGCAGTTGATGGAAAGAAGGTGGGGGAGCTGGTCATTTACCATAATGACTTTTTCATGATAAGCAGCCAGCACCTATGATTATTTCCAAAGGCAGTGAATAGGTTCAAAGTCCTACATTATTGGGCTTTAATTAGGAGTCTAGTTTGCATACATTTTAAATGTTAATCACTGTTCAGTGAGCCAGTGAACTCAGATAGGTCACCCACAACCTACTCTTTCCAGAAAAAAAAAATATCTTCTTTTTCTTTTTGTTGAGATGTAAAGTACTGTGGGGCAGTGGCACAAGATCCTGTTTCTCAAAAGAAAATGGCAAAGGACAGACAGAGCTCAGAATGATTACTCAAAATTTTGAGATTTGCAAAATTTGCTACATTTAGCTGAATTCTTATAACAACCCTCCCTACTCCAAAAAGGTGGCAGAATATATATTGCCGATAAGTTTCATTCATGTTGAAGACTATTTGGGAGCCTCTGTACATACTCTGAAGCACAGTGGCAAATACAGAAGCAGAGTGGAATATTTTCAGCCTAAAATTTAGTCTGAACTTCAGCAGGTCATTTCAATAGGGAACACTAAACCTGGTCCATTGCCCAATTTTACCACCTGGCAAAATGCGAAAACCAAAGACTAATGCAACAACTGTATTTTGTCGAATAAAATTGTCCATTATTATAAAACTGTGTCCCTCCTATTTTTCTGATATTAAAGTGTCCTTTATTTTATAAAATAGGTTCTTAGTAGATAGTAGCCACAATGTGTTGTTTATTTTTAAATAAGTCCTTGCTTAATAAAATTGAAAAGTTGGTGAAATTTAATCCTTGCTTAGTAAAATTGAAAAATCCCTGATAGATGGGAAAAATTCTTAAATTTGGAAAATACTGAAATTAATACATCTCTAGTCCTGCTGTTCATCAGGCAAGAAATCATGCTGCCCAGGTCTGCTAAAAATCAGCACCCTGGTTTTGACCCTGCTGTTTTGTGATCTTTCATTTCTGTCCAAGACAATGTTTAAAAGTCACTATTTCTCCATTTCCTGACTCTCCTTTTGATGCGAAAGGACAAACACTTGGAAAAAAAAAAACTCATGCAAGGTGCTTGAAGACAGAAATTATTTCCTCCACGTGTTTTAATCATGCTGTTGAAAACCACTTCCTCCATCGGCCTAATCACATAAATCATAGTAAAAGGTTAAAGACAAAGTTCAATTGTACCAAATTGCCTGTGATGGTTTCTCAGAAATGGATTGCTTTCAATTAAAAGGTGAAGTCATTCTGCTACCCATTGGTATGCCTAGGTGGACTCTGGATTGTAACTTTATATTTACTATCCAGATAATGTCCATAGATGTTTGGAGGGCAACAAGTTTAACTTCTATCAACATTTGACTCAAACCTAAATGTTGAATACAACTTTCATGAAGTGTAATTACATATTATTAGCACCAGGGGGCAGTAGCCAGATTCTGTAAAAGGAAAATGATGCTAATACAATATTCCGTTACTTTCTCCTTGATAAACTATTAATACCACCTGAAACAGATTTCCTTTTTATTATTCAGAGTTTTTAGATACTAAGCATTGTGAATAGAGAAATTCATCAGAAATATGATTCACGTATTTTATAAATACATTACATTAGCAGATGTATTGCAGTGATTCTTAAATACTAACTTCAGAAGGGTGATGAAATAGAAAGACAAATAGAAATTCCAGCCTTGAGAATCAGGAGACCAAAGACCTATTTTTCCTATGGTGCAACAGCCTAGATGAGTTTCCTGATTCCCCCGGGCCTCACTCTCTTCATCTCTAAGATCATTTTTCTTTTTATTTCAAAAAATTTAGTTAAGGGATCTAATTGGCTTTTATTAGTGATTCATGAATTGGCCAGCGTCTCATCTAAACATTTATAAAAGACACTCCATTGGGCATGGCAGAACATTCAGTTTTCATAAGGTACCTTGAACAGGAACAAGGAAATAGCATAATACAAAAGAAAAAAACAGATGGGTTAACATCAGGTCACTTCAGGTTACCTTCTTTGTAAGAATTAAAGCAGAGGGTACTTCCTTATCATGCTGGCTAAAACTGGCCTGTTTGAGTGTCGTGGCTGTCATCTCTCTCTCTTGATTTCTCAGAAGGTTGGATGACGATTTCAATTTGGTAACATGGAACCTTAGCATGAGTGACCCCATTTTGGTTTGGTCTGTTCTATTGGGGCCTAATGTCAGAACTTACTTCAAAACAATGGCCTCTCATAAATTTTATTTAACCAAAGTATGTGTTTGGCCTGAAACACATAGTTCTGTTTACTAAGCATTTACTTTATGCCAAGTATTATGCAAAGTATATCACAAATATCATCTTATTTAATCCCTACAATAATGCTATGAAGTGGATAGTGTTATTCGCCCCACAAGACTCAGGAAACTGATTCTTAGAGGGGTTAACTGGGACAGAACTAGGAAATGGAAGGTCAGATTTAAACCCAAGTTTGGCTAACTCTAAGCCTACTACATATGACACTATACTGCTCATCTTGCTGAAAGTTTCTTTCCTTTCCCAAGAACAAGTACTTAATTTGAACTAATTTGGTTTATACAAAATAGTAAAAAACCTACACACACACAAACACCTCAGAATCCTCATCCCGCTTATGGTGACATGGCCTTCAACAGACAATGCTTTGCCTTGGTTGTCTAAGTCAGGAATAGCCTAGTGAAAGGAATTTTGGAACAAGTAAATAGGAAGATGAAATGCCACAAAAGGGAAGGGAGTTCTCTCTAGGTAGGCAAGGCCTTACAGAAACAAATAAAATCATTATCAGCCAACACTTATCAAAGGCCTATTTCATACATGTCTCCACAACTAAAAAGCCTGAGATGTAGTTCTTGACATATAATGTGGCTAAAAAGAAGGGAAGGTAAATAGAAAAATGCTTATCACACTGTGAGGCAACTTCATAGTCTACTATGTAGTTCTTCTCAATAACCTCACGAAAATATAGATCTTTATACTATTTTACAGAAAGAAACAGGCTCAAAGAGCTGGGATCCAAAATAAGATTTTTTTTATGTCTGCATCCAAACTCTACTCTTCCTGTTTCCAGGCCTCCATTATTATAGGACTAGAAGGAATTTGAGAGAGTCACTCAATCTCCTTTCTTTACATTTAAGTGACTTGTTCAAGGTCATACCATCCACAGAAGAAGTGGACCTAGAAGCCATGTCTCCAGTCTCATCTGGGCCCCTTTACATGATATCACTCTACTCTTCTCAAAACAAAATACACCTTAGCTGCTTCAGGTAAACAAAGCTATTCCTTCACCAAAGCACATCTACAGCTTCTGTGAGTTCATGGTTTTGTCTTTCTGGTTTTACTTCTATTTTTGTGTTCCTCATTGGTTAATTGGTTTCCCTTCTCAGTGGCACTGCAATTTGCATCTCAACTCCTTACAATCATAAAAGGAAAATTAGCTACCATTTATTAAGCATCAACTAAATGTCATATGTTTACATGTATTTTCTCTTAATCCTAACAACAACCCTGCCCTAAAGATATTAATTGCTCGATTTTACAGATGAGGATATAGTCTTAGATGTTAAATAAGTTTCCCAAGATCACCCACAGTTAGGCATACTCATAACTATCCTAGTTTTCTTTCCACTAAGCCCTGTTGCCTACAATTCAGCTCTTTGAGTAAGCATGTTGACCATCTGCATTCTTCCTGTCTGTGAAAGGATCACCTATTTCAGGGAAAGAAAATGTAAATCAGTTTACTCAAATAAGAAGAAAAAACATCAGGTTAAGAAAGGAAAGGAGTTAAGTGTTTTCTCACTCTGACCCTTAGGCTGTATTTACAGTAATCCCTGGTTTCACTTTCCATGGTTTCAGTTATCTATAGACAACCACCATCTGAAAATAGGTGAGTACAGTACAATAAGATGATGAGAGAGAGAAAGAGACCACATTCACGTAACTTTTTTGGGGGGGGACACAGAGTCTTGCTCCATCCCCCAGGTTGGAGTGCAGTGGCACAATCTCGGCTTGCTGCAACCTCTGCCTCCCAGGTTCAAGTGATTCTCGTGCCTCAGCCTCCCAAGTAGCTGGGATTACAGGTGTGCACCATCACGCTTGGCTAATTTTTGTATTTTTTTAGTAGAGATGGGGTTTCGCCATCTTGGCCAGGCTAGTCTCAGACTCCTGACCTCAGGTGATCTGCCCGCCTCAGCCTCCCAAAGTGCTGGGATTACAGGCATGAGCCACCACGCCCAGCCCCACATAACTTTTATTACAGTATGTTATTATAACCGTTCAATTTTATTATTGTTGTTAATCTCTTACTGTGCCACATTTATAAACTTTATCATAGGTATGTATACACTATAGGAAAAAAAATTATGTATAGGATTTGGTACTATCGGAGGTTTCAGGCATCCACTGGGGGTCTTGGAATGTATCCCCTATGGTTAAGGGAGAATGACTACAAGCCAACGAACTGCTACTTAGCAAGAGGAAGGCATCAGGGCAGTAGCTCCTCTGTGAATAGTAAAGGTAAGTTATCAAAATATGTTTCTAATATCTCCTCATTGTATCTCAGTTGAAAAATGAGAATTGCGTTTACAAAAACTTTCAGTTAATGACTGATGCATCACAGTTCTGTGATTTTACACAATGATTTCTTTCATTCTGTGTGGCTTTGAGCAATGAGCTTCCTCATCTGTGTTGCATTTCAAATAGTGTACTATTCCAGCTAATTTAATACATTTTTATTACAAATCAAGACACGGAGTTAAAAATAAATCAATCCATCTATCTGACTTAGATTAGTTGTATAAATTCAAAATCTGAATATGTTTCCTGTAGCTTATTTTCACACCTGACCTTGCTGCGGGAGTTTCTGATATGGTTTGGCTATGTCCCCACCAAAATCTCATCTTGAATTATGGTTCCCATAATCTCCACTGTCACGGAAGGGACCTGGTGCGAGGTAATTTAATCATGGGGGGAGTTACCCTCATGCTGTTCTCGTGATAGTAAGTTCTCATGAGATCTGATGGTTTTATAAGGGGCTTTTCCCCCTTTGCTCGGCACTTCTTTCTCCTGCTGCCCTGTGAAGGACATGTTTGCATCTCCTTCCACCATGATTGTGAGTTTCCTGAGGCCTGCCCAGCCATGTGGAACTGTGCGTCAATTAAACCTCTTTCCTTCATTAATTACCCAGTCCCAGTGATTTCTTCATAGCAGTGTGAGAACGGACTGGCAGTTTCCTTCCCTGGTTTGCGAAGTCTCGTTCTCCTCCGTGGCCAAGTATCCAGTAACTCACCAGACTCTGAGTTTACTTTCCACATCAGAATCTTGACTTGTTTTCTCAAGATACATGTGCTCGTTAATTTCAGGTGTCAGCGTGACTGGAGTTAGGGATGTCCAGTAGCTGGTGAAGTACTGTGTCTGGGTTTGTGTGTGAGGGTGTTTCCATGTGTCAGTGAACTGGGAGAGGAAGATCCCCTCAATGCTGGCACAACAGCCAAACAGCAGGGGGCCAGGCTGGCACAAATAAGCGGAAGAAGGGGGACTCGCTCTGTTTTCTCTCTCCTTTCTAGAGCAGGGTATTTTTTCTCTTCCTGCCTTTGGACATCAGACTCCAGGTCCTTTGGCTTTTGGACTCTGGGACTTGTACCAGCAACATTCCAGGGGGTCCTTGAGCCTACGTTGTTGGCTTTTGTGATTCTGAGGCTTTGGACTTGGACTGAGCCATGGTACCAGCTTCTCTGGTTCTCCAGCTTGCAGTTGGCCTAACCTGGGACTTCTCCACCTCTGTGATCATGTGAGCCAATTCTTCTTACTAAATCCTCTCCCATCCATCCTCCTCATTCTGTCTCTCTGGAAAACCCTGACAAATACAGTGTGTTTCTTTGTACCCATTTCAGAGAAAAGTGCATAAAGCAGAGTTTCTTTAATTTCCCCCCAAGCTGTCTCACACAATAGGCAATCAATTTTCATTAAATACCTACTATGGATGAACCACCACATGAGGAATTGTAAATGATATTAACAGGCAAAAGAACTTTGCCCTCAAGGGGCTTAGAATCTACCAGTCTGTCCTACTAGGTAACCTGATTTCTAGCTGACTTTTAATTCTCCTACAAAGATATGAAAGTAACCACATATTCTAAAACAGAGATTCTTCATTTTACAAAAAGATTCACTGCACATTTCCTAAAAGTACACTAGCATATTTAAAATATGAATTAGTGTGCATACAACATTTAGGGGAACATATTCGTTACTTTAACGATACTAGAAACAGTTTGGTTATTGTTTTTCTCTGTTTTACAACAGTAGGAATTAACTTTTTATGACATAAGTACTTGAATGTTATTTGTTTTTAGGTTAAAATGGGGCCTTGAAATCAGGCTATTTATTTATTGTGAACTTTTGTTAAATGGCATCAGATATGATCATCTACTTTCCCTTTTCTCATGGCCTCTCTCTTTTTAATATGCTTTTAAAATACTTGCTAAAGTGTTTGTTTGTCTTATAGACTATCAATTTAATGTGGCCATATCTATATAAGCTGTAAAAACTATGAAACTATTATCACAATCAATATGATATGAAACAAATACGAGATCTAATTATGCTTTACTGTAGTCATACATCCCTTAATAACATTCATGAGTTACCAATTATATAATTAAATGCCAGAGGTGTTATCAAAGATAAATTTTAAGGTCTAACTAACTGATAATAATTATGGCTCAATGTTAAGTGTATATGATAATTAGCAGGACATTAGCAGAGAAAGTTTGCTAATCTGAAAATTATGAAGCTATTTCCAACCTGTTGCAGAATGGATGGACTTCTGTCCAAAGAAATGGCTTCAGATTCTGGGTGGACTCAGAAAGAAAAGATGTGGTTTATGTGCAGCAGGAATAAAATAATAGTTATAGCTCCTGGAATCTTTTTTAAAATTTTTAAAATTGTGGTAAAATACATGTGACATAGAATTTACCATCTGTACATTTTTAAGAGTACAGTTCTGTGGCATTAAATACCTTCCTATTGTTGTGCAGCCAATCTCCAGAACTTTTTCATCATGCCAAATGTAAACTCTATCTAGATTCATTAAACAACAACTCCAAATTCCCTTCCCCCTGCCCTGGCAACCACCATTCTATTTTCTCTTTCTATAGGTTTAACTACTTTAGGTACGTTATACAAGTGGAATCCTGTGGTATTTGTCCTTTTGTAATTGGCTTATTTCACTTAGTGTAATGTCACTAAGGTGCACCCATATTGTAGCATGCATCAGAATTTCCTTCCTTTCTAAGGCTACATGATATTCCGTTATGTGTATATACATTTTTGTTCATTCATTCATCGATGGATATTTGGGTTGCTTTCACATCTTGGCTATTGTGAATAATGCTATTAACAACATGGGTATATAACTGACTCCTTTCTGATTTGATATAAATAGGCACATTTTCTGGGCCAAAAAATTGATCCTAAGTTCAACCTCAAGTAGCCCCAGTTGCAGTAGCAATGCAGGCCCCTGTGACAGATAAACTAGCCTTCTCCTTGAGACTGGTGTTCTTCCTCCTAGGAAGGAGGTTGGAAACAATCTAATATTTTTTACTGTGCTCATTGTGTCAGGTTCTGTTCGGGTTGCTTTTACTTTCTATTTCTAACCCTCAAAGTAAATATTAATCTTTGCATTTTACAGATGAGGAAACTGAGGCTGAGAGTTTAATAATATGCTCACAGTCTAAAAATAATAAACAGTGAAATTGTATTAAAATCTAAGCCTTTTTTTGCTCTAAATGCCATGTACTTTTTCCCACTACATAGATAAGCAATAGAAACAACTCTTCCCCCTTGCATTTATAGAGTCAAATCACACTGCTTAAGGGGCATCATTCTGCATGCCATGTTTCTACCTCTCGTCTGCACTGCCGCTTCTGCTCTCTCAGTCATTCCCTATTATGTGCTTAGTTCCATCCTAGACACAATGGGAGACTGAGGTGTAAAAGGAAGCACCAACTATAAGAAGCTCACAACCCAGTAGGGAGGAAACACAAGAATTTCAAGAGAGTGAGTCTCTACATGCACGTAGGAGTGGAGTCAGGAAACACAAATTCTGATCCCAATGCCATCCAGTATGGATATTCTGCTAATCATTTTGCCTCTTGGTCTCTATTTATAAATCTGGAAAATGAGGTCATTAGATTGGGTTTACTTTAGACTCTAAATTTCTGATATGTTATTGCATACCTACACACAGAGGTGACTTCAGACAAAATGCAGAAGTACTCAATGCCTTAGTATCCTCATTTGTAAAATAGAAGGTGAATATGTCTCTTGCAAGATTTGGGAGGAAATTAGATGCAATACTTCCAAAAGTGAGAATATAATCTTGAAATTCTGTTTTCCATTTGCAAGAAAAACATCCAAAGATTTTATGGACATCCTGTGGTGACAAGGGGTAACAGATTTTATTCAGTTGTAGAGTGGAAACAAGCCTTGAAAATCATGAAGTTTTGTGGTCCCCAAACCTAGCTGATCATCAGGATCACCTGGGGATACAGATTCCTAGTCTAGCTTCCAGAAAAATCCTGATTCAGTAGGTAAACCTGTGGTACATAATTCTCCAACTACACCTGGACTCTAACTCCTACAGCTATGGCCCCCTTTTAGTCTTGCTTTCACCTCACACCAAGTGACAACCATACTTAAAAAGTAGTTTTCTGAGCAATTCCACTTCCGGGTATATACACAAAAGAATTGACAAAATGACTCAAACAGATATTTATGCACCCATGTTTGCAGTAGCCTTATTCACAAGAGCCAAAAGCCACCCAAGTGTCCGTTGACAGTTCAAAATAACTGTCAGTTGAACTGACAGTTCAAAATAAACAAAATGTGGTATATACACACACCATGAAATACTATTCAGCCTCAAAATGGAAGGACGTTTTGACACATGCTACAACACAGATGAACCTTGAGGACATCATGCTCAGTGACATAAGCCAGTTACGAAAGGATAAATATCTGATTCCACTTTTATGAGGTACCTAGAATAGGAAAATTAATAGAGACAGAAAGTTAAATGGTGGTTGCTAGGGACCGGAGAGGAAAGAATGGAGGGTTATTGTTTAACAGGCATGGAGTTTCAGTTTAGGAAGATGAGAAAACTGCTATGGATAGGGACGATGAGTGCACAACAATTTGAATATGTGTAATGCTACTGAACAGTACTCTCAAAATTGACTCAAATGGTACATATTATATTATGTATATTTTACCCCAAAAGAATAAAAAATTTAAAAATGAACTAAACTGTAAAAAAAAGTAGTTTTCTGGCTGGAGGAATGAAAAGATTTATTTTGAGCTTCACCACCAACCAGGTTCTCTTCTAAACAATGAGGAGATGATTTATTCCCTCCAAGAGCCCATGCACCTTTTAGGGAGCATGTATCACTCATTGAAATGCATCAGTGAATTCCACCTACAAGGGGAAAACCACCCTGAGAGCACCCTGCAAAAGATTTCTATGGAGTCAAAAAAGGAGCAACCAATGCTTCCACAGAAGCCTGGGGAAAGAGGTTGATATGGTTTGGCTGTGTCCCCATCCAAATCTCATCTTGAATTCCCACATGTTGTGGGAGGGACCCAGTGGGAGGTAACTGAACCATGGGGGCAGGTCTTTCCCGTGCTATTCTGATAGTGACATGAGATCTGATGGTTTTATAAGACGCAGTGTCCTTGCACAAGCTCTTTCTCTGTGCCTGCTGCCATCAATGTAAGACGTGACTTGCTCCTCCTTGCCTTCCACCATGATTGTGAGGCCTCCCCAGCCACGTGGAACTGTAAGTCCATTAAACCTCTTTTTTTAGTAGATTGCCCATTCTCGGGTATGTCTTTACTAGCAGTGTGAAAACGGACTAATACAGAGGTAGTGGAGGAAACCGAAGGCCTCTCAGAGAAAATAACACAGAAACTGTTGACTCTTCTCGAAAGGTCTGGCCTGCACCACTCCCCTTCACCATTCTCTGAGAACTGACATTGCCTGCTCCTCTGCTACCAGGTCTTTGCTGTCACGTTCTGAAGTTCCTGGTTGAACTTTGCCAGCACCCATTGACAGATATTTTACAGAGCGCTTAAAAATTCTTCCTTGCCCAGAGCTTAGGTCTTTCAGTAAAGTCTTTTCTTATACCTAATATTTTGCAGCTATTTCTCTCTTGTTTTGCTTTTTGTTATCATTCATATACCTGTTGTGGAAAAATGTGAAAATACATAATTAAAAAGAAATAAAAAATAAAAACACCTGTAGTTCCACCACCTGCCTTAGAAATACTAACACACACACACACACACACACACACACACAATATTTTACATTAGTAGGGTAACACCATGCATTACCATTTTGTAATCTGCTTTTTCCGCTGCATTCTGTTTTGACTCCTCTAGATATTTGTAACTGGGAAGAGATTGAAGCCAGATTCTAACATTTACCATTTTGCCCGCACACATGCAATTCTCATGCCCAGGTTTTCTAAAGGCCTTGATTCCTAAAGAGGGGTCATTAGTCCATTTTCTGTTGCTATAAAGAAATACCTGAGGTTGGGAAAATTATTTTTTAAAAAGCTTATTTGGCTCACAATTCTGATGGCTATAAGTTAAAGATTAAACATCTGCATCTGATGACAGCCTCAGTCCGCTTCCACTCATGGTGGAAAGTGAAGGGGAGCCAGTGTGTGCGGAAATCACATGGCAAGCAAGGAAGCAGGAGAGAGGGAGGAGGTGCCAGGGTCTTTTTAACAACCAGCTCTTGCTGGAGCTAATAGAGAATGAATTCATACCCACCCCAAGGGAGGGCATAAATCTATTCATGAGAGATCTGCCCCCTCACAACCCTGTGGAGGTTAAAGCAACTCTATCTTGGAAGCTAATCCGCCATGTTGACTTCTGATTAACCCCAGTTCCAGAAAGACCTCTAAGATTTTCAGTTTACCTATTGTTTCTGTGTAAGAGCAGATACTTAGAGTAAATCCTGCCCTTAGGTCAAAGAAACTTGATGTTATTGTACTTCAATTGTCCTGCACGTTCCTCTGAATCACCCCTTCCCTATAGTACACTAGCCCTGGGTCTAGCGGGTAATGGCGTGGGAATCCACCATCCTGTCTCACCACTGCCTGAGACACAGACATGGCTTCTCTCCCTGTTAAATGTTTCTAAGGAAGTAGATATGTCAATCTCTTTCTTCAGCCTCTCGGTTTCCTCAGACTTTGGGGGTAGGTTTGCATAGACCCACCCACTGTGGAAAAGACCTAAACACCTCCCACTAGGCCCCACCTCCTCACTGGTAATCAAATTTCAGCATGAGATTTGGTGCGGACAAATAAACCCTAACCAAACCATAGCAAGGGGTAAAGCAGGGACTGCCGATAGAAGGGTCCAGGAGCCAGAGGCTGAGGGCAAAGCGAGGAAAAGCAGCTTCCTGCCTCTCTTTTCCCTCTGCCACTGCCTTCCCTCCCCTCCCCTCACAGCTACCCTTCCAAACACAGTGCACTAAAACTCCAGCCCTTTGGAGTGTGCCTGTCCTGCCAGGAATCAGGCACGATGCCATCCCAGCAGATGGGCCAGAAAATAGGTACTCAATGTTCATTTCCATGGACAAATAGGAGTATCAAGAGTGGATGTTGAAAACAGGACTCCTAGGTAAGAATTTATCCTTCAACACTCATATCAAGACAGACACAGTCAGGATTCTAGCTGAGGGACAAATTCACTCTGACCCAAGAGAAACAGCTGTCAAGTCTTGGGGAAAAACGCTTCTGTGGAGAGGAAAGGGCAGCAGTGAGGCCAACGGCCTCTCTGGTGGGTTCCCCTTGCATTCTGCAGAATCCCTCTTCAAGCCAAAACAAGCTTGCTCGGCCCAGCCAGCGCTGGTTAAGCAGGCCATTAGAATGCAGAGCCTCACTCTGCAGGCTCTCCAGATACATAGAGTCCATAACATTTGGGCTGCAGCCCCAACTCATTATTTGCTATGAAAGTTTATGCAGCCACAAAATTAAATGGGAAAAGCACATTAGGAAGGGTTTGCAACCTACTTAACTCATGCCTGACAACAGCAAAAGACCACAATGTAGCTGTCAGCTTAGTCATTCTCCTTCTCACTTTAAGTCACAGCTAGTTCTTTGGGAGAAAGCTCCATACAAACGTGAGTTCTTCTCACATCCCAGGGGCTGTCCCCTGTGGCCTGGGATCCCACAACCACGGTAAGCGAGCCATTCTTGCCAGGATACCACCAAGCTCTCTACTCCAGTTACCACTTTGCAAAAGGGGGCTGATTTCTACAGACCTCTCTGGGTCATTTTAAATAACGTCTGAAAATTCCCATTCAGCCACAGATGAAGTCTTTTAACAAGATCGTTTCTTTTACTAAATCATAGTCAGTGAACTATGCACCAAGGCCAAATCCAGCCCCTTATCTGTTTTTTTGTTTGTTTTGTTTTGTTTTGCTTTTAACAAAGTTTAATTGGAACACAGCCCCATCTTAGTGTTGGCTGTGGCTGCTTTCAGTCTACTAGGGCAGAGTTGAAAAGTTGCAACAGAGTCTGTATGGTCAATAAAGTTAAAAATACTTAACTAATTTTTATAGAAAAAGTTTGTCACTCCTCTACTAGATCACTGTATGTATTAACTTTTGTTGTTGTTATTTTTTAAAAAAAGCTTTTGTTGTTGTTTATTGTAGAAAAGGCCTGAAAGAACTGGTTATACAGGGTTTTTTTTCTTTTTACATATGTACATTTTCAAAAATGTTATGTATTTTTTGTAATTTAGGGAAAAATATTTTTTATCAAAAAGGTGAAGGAATGTATGCCTTTGTAATGGAAAGAGAATCTGCAGGACTGATTGCAGATGTACAGATGATACTTCTCTTATTTCATGAGTGTTGCTTTAACAAAATACCTGAGGCTGGGTAATTTATAAAGAACAGAAATTTATTTCTCACAGTTCTGGAGGCCGGGTCCTAGCAGCTTTGCCATCTGGTGAGAGTCCGGCCTCTGCTTCAAAGATGGTGCCAAGGCAGCCCTGCACCCTCTGGAGGGGATGAATGCTGTGTCCTCACATGGCAGAAGGTGGAAGGGCAAGCCAGCAGAACACTGCTTGAAGCGTCTTCTTTGAGGGCTTTAATCCCATTCCTGAGAGAGGAGCAAGCCCACAAAGTCCAATTACTTCTTAAAGGCCCCACCTTTTGTTACAACTACACTGGCCTTTAAGTTGCAACACCTGAATGTTGGAGGGGACACATTCAAACCATCACAATGCTAAAACTAGATCAAATTTTCCATTTTCCTCCATGGGTAAAGGTGAACTTCTTATGATGCCAAATACAGTTTGTGCATTAGTCCAGGCCATCTGAGAAGCAGTCACCAACACATGGGAGGACTTTATTAGCAGAAATCCCTGTGAGAGAAAGAAGGAGAGAGCCAGGGGAGGCTGGGAATGCAATCAAACCCGGAGTGAAAGAGAAAGAGAAGAAAGGAAGAATGGGTGGAAGCAATTCAGTTATTTTTGTTTTTTGAGACATGGTCTCACTCTGTTGCCCAGGCTGGAGCGCAGTGGCATGATCATGTCTCACTGAAGCCTCAACCTCCTGGGCTCAAGCAATCCTCCTACCTCAGCCTCCTAAGTATTTGGGACTACAATAATATGCCACCATGCCTGACTAATTTTTTATTATTATTATTATTATTATTATTGTAGAGACAATCTAATTATGTTGCCCAGGCTGGTCTCAAACTCCTGGCGTCAAGTAATCTTTCTGCCTTAACCTCCCAAAGTGCTAGAATTACAGGCATGGGCCACAATGCCCAGCCAGAGAATGCAGTTCAGTTCTAATAAATGTCTGGCAAGGCCGGCAGGAAGTTCATGAGCCAAAGTCACCAGTCAGTGGAGTCCTGCATCTCCCAGGAATGGACCTACTTTATATTCCTGCTACACTCAGTTCCTGACTGGCAGCAGCCTTTGGGAAGCATGGCCTAGAAAAGGCAGGGCTGGATTTCGTAGGCCAGCAGCTGGGCCTTGGATAATTACACTCCCTGCAGTTAGAAATCTGAAAGATGCATATTCATGGTCACCTCAAAAAAAAAAAAAAAAAAAAACTATAAAGAACACACACACAAAAGTATGTGATTCTTTGTGGATAAATCATTTTAAAACATCAGCCCAGCCTCTAAATGAGGTTCCAGGAAGAAACAGACTTTTTGGAAGCTGAATAGATCCTAGAGCTCACTATTTCAACCTTCTTATTTTATACATAAGAAGAAGGTATTTTAAATAGTCCACTCTATAGAAAATGGTTCAATGTCCTATCTTTCAGCATAGTCTGTTTTATATTCTGAGCATCATTGACTTTAGAGCTTTAGGTACCTTGACAATGGCTCAATACATGGGGCACAGAGAAGGTTTTAGTGTAAAAAATGAGCTTCAAATGTTGGGAACACTCTTTAGAGCGGGGCGCAGATTCATCAGTGATAGGATTTTCAGGCAGAAGTCAAATGAAAACTCCATCCTTTATTTCTACGAGACATATAAGATACGAGGCCAAGGCTGGATTTCAATTTACCAGATAAAGTCATGGAAGGTAAGGAAGTAATGAAGTAACATTTGTGCAACTACTGCTAGTAGTGAAATAGTACTACTAGCAGTATCATGATTCTATCAATGTTTTCATTTTTTTTTTCAACTTACCCTGACTTGAAGCTCAATATCAATGTTTTAAAAAGTTAGTTTTAGTAGGAGAGTGAAGGCTGGTTTGGAGGCCGAGAGGCTAGTTAAGAAGTTACTGATTGTCCAGGTAATGATAGCAGGAATAGAAATAAGGGAAGAGATATGTTGCATGGTCAAACAAGAAAGCACAGAACCTAACAATTGCAAAGAAAACAAAGATGTTTCCAGTCTGAAGGAGTCAGAGGAAGAGGAGCCCGTTAACCAAGAGAGGCAGTCAGGACAAGTGAGAACAGAAGGTGGAAAAAGCAGAGAAGCCAGTGAGCAAAACTGGACTTGTAGAGTTTGAGATGCTGTTGGCATTCGTATGGAGCCATCCACCAAGTGGGTGAACTTCAGGTTTGAATCTCATTAGCAGAAAAAGGGCTAAAGATATGAACTTAGAATTTATCAGTAAAGATCTGATCACAGGAGCTGGAGAAGAAAAAGAACCCAGGAAATGATAATGTCTTGAGGGTAGATAGGGACACAGAAGCCAGCACAGCCCAGTGGGAAGAAGGGCAAGGGAAGAACCGGGAAAGCCTAGTGCTGAAGAAGCTAAAGGAGAGGAAAGCTCCCAGAAGCAACAACTGACCAGCAGCACTAAATCCTACAAAGAGAATAATCTGGAGAGATCACTGGAGACTGCCCTAAACCAGACCAGTGGAAGAGAAGTCATCCTGCAGAGTTGGGAGTAAGTAGATTATGAGGAAGTGGACTCTAGCAGTGAAATGAGTTTGCTTGGTGGGTGTTATTACCACAACCAAAGAGGATTTAACAAGGGGATTTTATTACTTGCAACACGTAAGGAGAACATAGGGGGTCGTTCCCAAAGCAGTGTTTCTTGGAAGAAAGATGGAAAGGGGGCTTTTATTGTGCTAGTTGGCTGAGTTTTTGTATGTAAAGGCAGGGTAAAGGCAGCACAGGTACAGTCCCCAGTCATGTTGCTTCATATGCCACATGTATGGAAAACAGTGAACAAGCTCCTCCTTGGATGGGGTTTTTAGTATGGTAATCTGGAGAGTTCACCAAAGTTCATCTCTAACTCAGGCATCTCTGGTTCCAGCCAGTTTTTGTTTTGCCATAGCTGGACTTCTTCCTGGAACATTTTGAAACACAGAAACTCAAGGTGCCACAGTTACAAGTGGTTACCCTTTCATAGAGCACCCAGGGACACTGGGTTTCAAAGAGAGTGAGGGATGAAATAGTGGAATAACCATTTAAGGGGTGAAGCATCTAACTGGCCAGTCTTGAGCTTTTCTCCATTGATTTTGCTGTTGTTAGGTACTCAGATATTTGGGCCTCATTCCCTCCTTTTTGCATCCACTCGCATTCTTGACACTTAAATTTGCCTAATCTGGTCTCCAGGTAACCGTACCCTGTAGAATTCAACTGTGTTAACGATTAAATAGGATTTTGTGAGCAAGCCTCAGCACAGCTATTTGAAATGACCTGCTGTAACAGATGCTATTGGAAGCTAAACTATTCAGGATGTGGTCTCTGTTCACAAAGGCTTAATTTATGTCCTTTCTTAACCTATGTCTTAGAGGAGAAAAGGGATTGCAGTTAAAAGGCTTATATATGGAAAAAATAATTTCTAATTTCTTAGTAAATCAAACTATAAGTATAATCATATCTTGGAACTCTTGATGCTTTTTAATAGTAAGAATTGACGTTTCAAAGAAATAATAATTTTAGACTGAATTTCTGGCCTTTTAAAGGTTTTGAGAGAAAGGATTTGATAGTTGTCTCTCTTTTTCTGTCTCACTGTCTCTGTCTCTCTTTTTTTCTCTCTCAATCTCTCACACACACACACATATAGCAGATGTTATAGAAAGTCATATGAGGTTTTTCTAGCTCTGGGATCATCATTATAAGTAGTAATAATATGGTTTTCAAAACATTTTTGTGTTGGCTCGGTAGCAAATCTTAACTATAAAGATGTTAAACAGTAACCATTATATTACAAATAAAACTTACACCCGTCTCTGTCTAAAATGTTATGGTTTATTATTATTGTTGTTGTTATAAGAAAAGGAAAAAGCAACCCTATGGGTAAAACCATTCACACAAGAAAAATCACGCTGGCAACTCATTATTTGAGGTTGTTATTATGTTAGATGATAGCTTCTAGGTGTAAGGCACATACCTATAATGATCACATTAAGGCAGAATCTCATTAATAATAGATGAGATCTGATTATATCCATTCCTGATGTTACTTTAATAACCTCTGGCATTCTTGCAACAAAAAACAATAATTTGAACCTTTTTGCTTTTTAAAAAAAAAAAAAAATCATTCTTGGCACATCTTAGTACCAAGCTGAAGAAAATAGGCTGCTTTTGAATCCACGAGCAGTCTCTGACATGAGTCTTCCTGGTGCCTTTTAATAGTAAGAACTGATATTTCAAAGAAATAATAATAATAATTTTAGACTGAATTTCTAGCCTTTTAAAGATTTTGAGAGAAAGGATTTGATAGTTTTTCATTGTCATATATAGTATTTTGTGGTTTTTTTTTTTTTCTACTAGAACACATCAGCTTCTGTATTCACATCAGATCCAAATGCCTTGTATTCCCTGACAGTGCAGGGAAGGCGGTTCAATACAGTCACAGTCTACAAGAATTGAACAGGTAGTCTAGATGAGGCACTTGGTTTGTTATTTTACGTCATCAGGAACTTTGTTGCTGCTTTTCCTTGCCCAGCTTTTGTTTCATCCTTCACCTCTTACATAACCTCTTACACGTCATAGACTGAATGAAGCCTGTCCCCCACCACCCCGCAAAATTTCCATACGTTACCTTCATATGGGAAAATGGACTTTGCAGATGTTATTAAGGATCTTAAAATGGGTAGACTGTGCTGGATATCTGGGTGTGTCAGATGTGATTACAAGGGCCCTTATATGGTAAGAATATGATGTGAAAACAGAAGCAGAGGCTGGAGCGATGTGCTTAGAAGATGGAGGAAACAGCCAGAAGCCGAGACTAAGGTCAGCCCCTAGAGGCTGGAAAAGGCTTCGAAACAGTTTTCCCTCTCAAGGCGTCCAGAAGAAACAGACCTACCTACATCTTGATTTTAGCCCTATAAGATTCATTTCAAAATTCTGACTTCCAGAATCAAAGGAGAATAAATCTGTGTCGTTTTAAGCACTAAATCTGTGGTAACTTGTTACAATCACAACTGAGAATTAATATACCCCATATCTTCTTTCCTTTCAAAAGAGGAAGAGAAAGGGGTAGATTGCATGGGGCAGAGGAAAAAAAAACATTCAATACTTATTTTAATCTACACAGCTTGAACAAAGGAATGATGTGCTTTTGTACATCATAATTTTCCTATTGAAGATAATTCTTGCATGTTATAGAAAGTTGAAAAGTGCAGAACAGAAAAAGAGGAAAAATAAACATCTATCGCTGACATTCTATCATTTTTCCTTCCAGTCTCTTTTCTATGTGTACTTTTATATACCTGAGCATTAGCTACCAGTAGGTTCAAAATAATCATGGAAAGGAAGTATTTGTTGCTTATTTTGTAACTAAGGAATTTGAAGATCAGAGAAGTTAAGGAATTTTGCCCAGTCGTACTACTCATAAACAGAGTCTGGATTCCAACCTGGGACTCTCTTAACAACAAATCCCATTTTACCACCCCACACTATGAAGTTAGTGGGTGGGAATAAAACCGTCAGGGACAAAGATCCAGCAATTCTGATGGAGGCTTTAAGATTCTACTCCTGCTAGAGGTAACCCCAAGAAACTACAAGGTTTGGAATAAAGTGCTAATGAGAAAGAAACATCTTTCTTTTTCCTAAGTTGATTCCTCTACTAACAGGTCAATGAGGCCAGGAAAACATGAAATGCGTAAATTAAAATCCCTTTTCATACCATCAGCCAAACTATTCCATTGCTACACCCAAACAGAGGTGGGATTTTTTTATACCTTCATGGAATCTTCCAGATAAAGGCTTTCATATCAGTTTTATTCGTTGTGTTACCAATACTACACTACTCTATTTAATTCTGTTTAAATGCATTTGCTTTGTCTTTTCAAAGAAAACTTAGGAAGGAGAGAGGGAGGGAGGGATGGAGGAGAGAGAGGGAGTGGGGAGGGAGGGAGGGAGGGATGAGGGAAAGAAGGAAGGCAGGAAGGCAGGAAGGCAGGAAAGAAGGAAGGAAGGAAGGAAGGAAGGAAGGAAGGAAGGAAGGAAGGAAGGGAGGGAGGGAGGGAGGGAGGGAGGGAAAGTTTGTCAAGCCCTATGCAATGGAAAAGGTTGATTAACCCGCTCTCACGATTTTGCATATTGGTTTCATCTATAGGCTCCTTTTTTATTATTATTCATTAAACATTTCTATTTGTGTCAAGCAATTGGGAATTGCTTGCATTTAACAGTTTAATGCCTCATGCAGTCAGTAATGTAGAGAAATTAATGTAAATGAAAATAAATTGGGTATTATGCCCAGTAGGAAAGCACCCTAGCCTGTATCCCTTATCTAATTCACTGCCTAAGCCAGAGTGCGGAACTTCTAATGCAGTGTAATTTCCTCTTCACAAGGTGCAAAATACAGCCTCCATTAATGGTCACTTTGAGAGATATTTAATACAAGGAAAGAGCATCTGCATCTGTGAGGTACTTGGGAAGCTGGTGTCCTCTCTATGGGTTCTGGCTGGGACATTCATCCTGAAGGCAATTTGGAGAGAGAGACAATAGGCAATAAAGCTAAATCATTCAAGAGACATCAGAGGGCTCTCCTCTGTGCCTGGGGGGGCAGAGCTGGGCTGTAGCCAAGGCTGTTCTATCTACTCAGAGTATAGGTCTCCCTCCTTCAAGGTCATTCTCCCCAGTAAAGCAGGAAAGGGAAATGGAGTTGCAATTGAGATGAGATCCCTGACCCCTTTTACACAGAAAGTCTATAGCCACTGTGCTGCTCACATTCTCGCTTTATGCCACATACCTATTCCTCATATTTCCAGAGCCAGGGTTCTAGCTGTTTCAGGGTAATCTGATTACACAGTTACAGTACATGAGAGGATTTGCTCTTGCTTATGTTAGGACCCATAACCAGTGATTACAATGATGATAATGATGACAATATGATGACAGTGATAGAAGTTAGCCTTAACTGAACACCTGCCATGCACCAAGCACTATTTAAAAATTTCATTCTCAAACGAGCCCTAAGAAGTAGACACTATTATTATCCTTATTCTCTACATGAGGAAACTGAAACACCAAAAGGATAAATGACTTACCCGAGACAGCAGCAGCTAATAAGTGGAGAAGCCAGAATTTCAACCTGGGCTGTTGGCCTCCAGAGTCTTGGGCCAGTAGCTCATTGACCTCTTATGTATATATTTTTGCTAATTCTCACAGCAACTCCTAGGAGAGATAACCTTTATATTTCACAGAGGAGGAAACCTGGCCTTGCCTGAGATCATTCAGCTTCTCACATTTGTATATAATTCTATAAGGCACTGGTTTGCAGACTTTTTTCTTCTGCTGAAGTATTCCTGAAAGTGAAAGCTTACTGGAAGCCTGAAGCCAAACAAAACTTCTCCGACTGAAGTCAGAAGAGGGGGTATCCTGTCACTCTTCACATCCTCACTTGTGTCAGGGGAACAACATCTTCTTTGTTCCTTCCAGAGCACTTATCATAATTTCTAATTGTTTTATGCCATTGTTTGATATATATTAATTGCCTATCTACATAACTTGCCTGTTAGTTCTATGAGGGTAGTATCTAAGGCTATCTTATTCACCATGGATCTGTGTCCCCACCCAAATCTCATGTTCAGTAGTAATCCCCAGTGTTTGGAGGTGGGTCCTGCTGGGAGGTAATTGGATCATGGAGGTGGATCCTTCACAAATGGTTAAGCACCATCCGCTGAGTGCTTTTCTCATGATAGTGAGTCGGTGAGATATCATGAGATCTGGTTGTTTGAAAGTGATGGCACCTCCTTCCTCTCTCTTTTCCTACTGCTCCAGCCATGTAAGATGAGCCTGCTTCCCCTTTGCCTTCCACCATGATTTTAAGCTTCCTGAGACCTCCCCAGAAGCCAAGCAGATGCCAGAATCATGCTTTCTGTACAGCCTGCGGAACTGTGAGCCAATTACATTTCTTCTATTTATAAATTACCTAGGCTCAGGTATTTCTTTGTAGCAATGCAAGAATGCACTAATACAACCACTGTGTGTCTAGTACCTAGAAACCACCAGGCACATAATAAGTGTTCAACAAATATTTACTAAAATATACAAGTGAAGTCATAATTTTCCTCATCAATCCCACATGGAGCAAATCAAGACAAAATAGAACTACCAAAAGCCAGCCAGCAGAGGGAAATATTAAATGAGGTTTTCCATTGATCAATGTTGTATCCCATTTCTATTAAATATATATCACTTTGCAAGGCACTGTGTTTAAACCGTTATGGCTGTTGCCACTGTGGGAAAAGAATGGTGAATGTCAGTCCACAGGTATGATCTTAGATCCACTCAGCCCAGTGGTGCCAGTAAGATCAAAATGAGAGGATATACCCAATGAGCATCTTTCAGGAAGGCAACAACTACACTCATGCATAGAGGGATTGTTTTTATGATTTGCAAAGTCTACCCAGACCAAACCTGGTAGATTTCCAAGAAAAACTGAAGTAGAATTTCCTGAAACATTTCAGTAAATTCAGTGTTTCAAAGGTTACTATCATCTAGGTCTCCTTTAAAAATTAAATAAACCCATAAAGTAAATGGCAATTAATTTAGCTAGGTCAAATAAATATAAAAAATGGTCATGAATAAAATTAAAATAGATTTAGAAAAATGTATCTTTTAAGTATGACAGGCAATATTCAAAGGTCAACCCAAATTAATAAGATAAATCTGCAGACTTAGTAGACAAGTATGCAATGGGATAAAAAGACAATTCTCTAAAGAAGAAATATCAATGGTTAATAAAATGTTAAGCTGTTCATCTTTACTAGAAAGCAAAAGAAATGTGATTTAAAGCCACAATGTAATGTCATTTAAAAAAAAAACAAGTTTATCACGCCACTGCACTCCAGCCATGGTGACAGAGCAAGACTATGTCTCAAAAAAAAAAAAAAAGAAAAAAGTTTATTGACATATAATTCATATACAGTAAAATTTACTCTTCAAGTTTATAGTTCAGTGAGTTCTGACAAATATGTACAGTCATGAATCCACCATCAAAATCAAGATATACGACATTTCCATAACCCACAAAAAGTTTCCTTGGACCTCTTTGCTGTCAGTTTCTTCCCTCATGCCTAGACCCTCATCCAATTTTTTCCCCTACAGTTTTCCCTTTTTCAGAGTGTCACAGAAGTAGAATAATACAGTATGTAGCCTTTTGAGTCTGGTTCAAGTCTTTTTCAGTGGATCAAATTAGTAGAGATGTAAAAGGTAATAATAGTGTCGGTGAGTGTGCTCAGCTACTGTGTGTGTAAACTGATTTAACCTCTCTTAGGTGCAAACTGACAACATGTATCAAGTCTAAAAATGTTGATACCCATTGACCACTAGTCCATTTTTAGGAGTTCGTATACCAATAGTTATTATCAGAGATGTGCACAAAGACTTTATATGCCCCAAAATGTTCATTACAGTGTTACTTATGTGAAAAATTATAATCTTCCTAAATATTCAACATAGAGGGAAAGAATAAGTAAATTTACATAATGAATATATTTACCTATATACCAAATTAGAAGTAAAGTTGACACAAAGTTTTTGATGGTATGGGAAAATATTCCTAATATTGAAATTGCACAAAAGCAAAATAAAAGCTGCATATATATTATGATCTCAGAGTAAAAATGCACACAGAAAAGACTGAAAGGAAAATTATTATCTCAGGGTGATAGATGACTATGAAAAGTATATATTCTGTATTATCCTACTTTTCTCTAATGGACTTCTATTATGTTTATGATTAGAAAAACACTTTATAAGATATATAAAGTTCTACTTTTTTTTTTCTTAGAGATTAAGTCTTGCTCTGTCACCCAGGCTGCAGTACATAATCATAGCTCACTGTAACTTCCAACTCCTGGGCTCAAGTGATCCTCCTGCCTCAGTCTCCCGAGTAGCTAGAACTACGGGTGCCTTCCACCACGCCTGGCTAATTTTTTAAATTTTTTGTAGAGATGGAGTCTTGCTATGTTGCCAAGGCTGAACTCAAGCAATCCTCTAGGCTTGGTCTTCCAAAGTGCTGGGATTTCAGGTGTGAGCCACCTCACCCAGCCTAAAGCTCTGCTGTCTATCTAATCTGAATCACTTTTGCTCTACTCTAAACTCTTAAGAAGATTCAGACAAACTGGTCAATCAATTGCACCTTTCACCAAGATATATCAAGCAGCTATTAGACCTTAGGCACTGTATCAGTGCTGGGACTACACAGATGAATAGGCCTCTGTTCTTACCTCAAAGAGACATTACGTCAATATATAAACACACAATATTAATTACTTCTAATAATTTATTTTGCATTTTGCTCTATGCTAGATACTAATTATTTGTTCATATTTTTACCTTATTTCCTCATCCGTAAAATGGAGACAATGCTAGGCTGGTTATAAGAGAGTTTACCCTTAAAGCACCTAGCACAATTCTTGACTTACAGTAAAGCAATAGGTATTTGTTTTACTGTGAAAAGTGTTATTAACAGGCAAGAAATTAATAAACTAAGTAGTAAATATTAAGGGTACAGAGGAGGGACAGTTCTACACAGGAATGAGAGGTCAAAAACACTTGAGGTTTCCTAAAAGTTGCTTAGGCTTTTGCAGATGCCCAAGTAAGGGAAGGGCATTCTAGGAAGAAGGGCCACTGTGAACGTCCATCTCTTTGAAAATGACTTTCTAGCACTTCTATAAGGAGGCCATTCCCTGTGTGACATAGTCTCAGCAGTCTCTTAAAAGCAATGCTGCACCCTTGCATCAAACTGCTTTGAATGTAAAGACACGCTTTGACAAATGTCCAGATTCATTTCATAACTTGACTCCACAGGAAGAGAGACAATCCCATCCGATGCATTGCAGACTGCGCTTTTGCTGGCTTTTGACTTCATACACAGTAGGACCTTCAAGGTCCAAACTCACCAGAAAGCACACGGGCTTCTAGGTAAATGGAATCTTCACACAAGCCTTTTGAAGTAGCAAAGCGGCAATATTGTTTTTGCCAACAAAGAGGAGTTGGCTCATTATCTTTTCTTCTTTACTGTCTTTCCTCATCCTTTGCACTGCCTACCAGAAGCTCTTCTAGTGCACAAACAACATATAAACTTTAGCCATCTCAGTGATCTTCTGGAAGAGGAAAATAAGAGATGGACTTTTTTTTTATAGAATGGTTTTTTGTTTTTCTTCAGGAACATTAGTCATTAGCCAAATGGTGTGACTAGTTATATACTCAGCTTCAGCAGCAGCCACAGAACACACAAGTTCACTAAAGGCTAACAACTTATATTCATGTTAGGAATCAACCACACCAAAGAGAGAGCTGGAAGAGAAATTCCATGTCAAAGGAAGGAGAGGTACAATGCACATCATCATCATTCAGTTACGAATTAGGTCCATATAACTGCTTTTAGTGGGGGGTGGAACTGTTCTTTCCCCTTCGGTATACAATATTCCTTATACATAACCTTCAGGGTTTATGAACTTTCCATTAAGAACCCCGGTTAGTCACCAGTAATTTCCAAACACCACCGCTTCTGCTAACACTTTGGCCCCAATGTAAGGAAACACTGCTCTTTAATTTAGAATCTCACTCTTACTCATCTTCACATTTTTCTCATGAATACAGCTCACAAAAAGTTTATTCATGAGTACAAAAAGTCACAATGGATTGATAAACCGACAACATCTCTAAAAGTGGCCAAGCTCAGCAGAAGCTCTGACATTTCATCTACAATCATATTCTCCTCCTAATAAGAGCAGAGGAGGTGGAAAATTCTGAGAAACAGTAGCTCACAAGATGTGGAATATGTGTTCTTAGAGGTACTAAGCAGATAAACGCAGCCCATCTATTTTGGATTGCTTTGATGTTTTCCTGTTTCAAATGTGAGGCTGGCTTTGAGAGTTCTCTCACTGCTATGATTTTGCCAATAGTAAATTGAGTTACACTGAGGAAGTTTTCCTAAGTGACCAATTAGACAACATGTCACTTTAATGTGATGGGATTATTCAATGCTAGAAACAGTTGTCTATGGAGAGCAGGCAGTCTATAAGGTTAAAAAAAGTAGCTTCCACTCATGAACCTTCTTCCTCTAATACCTAGGATCCACTGGACCTTCCAGATGAATAAGCCTCATTTCATTTCAACTCAGCCAACCTACCCTGGCTCTGAGGGTAAATTCACCTATAATTTATTAAAGATTTTCAGGGCACTCCATTCAACCGGTTCACACAGACAGCATGCCTTGTTAATAAATGGTCCCATCACTGAAAATGAGAAAATAAAAGTCAGGGCCACAATAGGTTTAGAATGACTGCATTTAAATGTTTATGGACTGGAATCCCAAGTACATCTTGATGCTGACAGGGCAAATAGTTCTGCATTTAGCCATAATTGATGGAATGCATGTCCATGAACATTTCCCAAGGGATAGCTGAACAAAATTTCATCTACGACTTTCCCTGCACTTAAGGAGCCCGAAAATTCTAGGGTGAAATTAAAAACAATAAACACTCAGGTTTTCGGTATAATTGCAATCTTTTGTTTGCTTTTGCTTTTTTAAAAAAAAATATTGAGTCCTTTTAGAAAGAAATGCTTCAGGCCGGGCACGGTGGCTCAAGCCTGTAATCCCAGCACTTTGGGAGGCCGAGGCGGGCGGATCACAAGGTCAGGAGATCGAGACCATCCTGGCTAACATGTTGAAACCCCGTCTCTACTAAAAATACAAAAAATTATCCGGGCGTGATGGCGGGCGCCTGTAGTCCCAGCTACGCGGGAGGCTGAGGCAGGAGAATGGCGTGAACCCGGGAGGTGGAGCTTGCAGTGAGCCGAGATCATGCCACTGCACTCCAGCCTGGGCGACAGAGCAAGACTCCGTCTCAAAAAAAAAAAAAAAAAGAAAGAAATGCTTCATAAGTACACCATGTGGGAACAACCCTACTGTTAATGTGTTGTTCCTATTCTGTGTATGACATATTTTTACCCAGGGCCTGCAGAGGAAAGAGGAATGATACACAGATTTTTGTTCTTTTTTTTTTTTTTTTTTTTTTTTGAGACAGAGTCTCGCTCCATTGCCCAGGCTGGAGTGCAATAGCACGATCTTGGCTCACCACAACCTCCGCCTCCCGGGTTCAAATGATTCTTCTGCCTCAGCCTCCCAAGTAGCTGGGATTACAGGTGCCCGCCACCACGCCCAGCAATTTTTTTTTTTTTTTTTGTATTTTTAGTACAGATGGAATTTCGCCATGTTGGCCAGCCTGGTCTTGAACTCCTGACCTCAGGTGATCCACCCGCCTCGGCCTCCCAAAGTGCTGGGATTACAGGCATGAGCCACCATGCCTGGCTGATGCACAGATTTTTTTAAAGGGAAGTAGGAACAGGGAAACACTGAGTACACACAACTATACCACCAGAGAGGTCTCACCAAAGGCCTCTGGATAAGTCAAAAGAATGGCTACACAAGATCAGGAAAAGTTTGAGCCTTCACTGCACTTGGGATCTTTCAACCTTCTGCAGGTTGCCAATGACAGAACAAGAGGGGCCCCTCAGATTCAGAGTCAATGCACTATATGCTAGGCATCATGCTAGATGATATCACTTCTGCTATGACCACATACAAAGAACTCATACCTTTGAAGGAAGAACTCAGCTGCCTCTTGCTAGCCAGAAAAAGTGGCAGCACCTAAGGAGAAGGCTCCCATGATTGTGAGGCCAAGTGTCAGAGAGCAGGTAGCACTGGCTACTATTTGAGAGCACTCACTGATGTACAGAAGACTTTCCAGTGATTCTAGAAACTCAAGGGGAAGAAAAGGAAATGCAAGTTTTAGGAGAGCCTTCAAGGCAGACCAGTATGCTCACCAAGGTCTTCTCCCAGAATGCCTCCACAGGATGATATTCATTGCCTTGAGAGTAGATCATGGTTCCCAAAAGGACAAACTCAGAAATGGGATTTTTGTCAGGATCTTGAGAATGAATCCATATCTCACATTATACAAGCTAAACAAACTAATATGTAAAATCAGAATACCAATACATTTTTTCACAATGAGAAATTAGTATCAAAGGGGCCAGAATATATAAAGTCCAATAGAAAACAAGGGTTAAATAGACTTTCTGTACTCTATAGACAACTCTTCATGGATAGTCAGTTAGAATGTACTTAAAAGCAAGTAATAGAAAACCCAGCTCAAATTTGTTTAGACAATAAAGAGAATTTAATTACTTTATAACTAAAAAGGTATGTGGTAGAAAGTGCTTCAGGCAAGACTTGATCCAGCAGCTTAAAACTATCACCAAGGGTTAAATTTCTTACCATAGATTAGCTCTATTTCTTATCATATTGGCATCTTCCTAAACTACTTCTTTTCATGGCTGCAAAATAGTTATCAGCAGCAATAAGATAATATGCATTTTATTTATTTAACTTCAGTAAAAGAAGGAAGGCTTCTTTCTGCCCAACCAACAAATAAAGACCTAAATCTCACTTCGATTGGACTTCGGTAGTAAAAATACCTGTTCACGAACTAATCCCTATAGCCAGAGGACTGGTTTAGGCCTGGGTCAATGTCCATCTCTGAATCAATCACTGTGATAAAGAGTATGGTTTTATGAAAATTGGCTTATGGAGGATCTCCAGAGTTAAGGGATGCCAATACACATACACTTTTGTAGGCAGTGATATACTAGCCATTTAGTCAATCCCTAAAGAACTTGGGGTCCTGAAAATTTAACCATGTCAATATAGTCCTTTTTTTTTTTTTTTTTTTTTTTTTTTTTTTTTGATTTTTTTTTTTTTTTTTTTTTTTTTTGAGATGGAGTCTCGCTCTGTCACCCAGGCTGGAGTGCAGTGGTGTGATCTCAGCTCACTGCAATCTCCACCTCCGGGGTTCAAGTGATTCTCCTGCCTCAGCCTTCTGAGTAGCTGGGACTACAGGAATGCACCACCACACCCGGCTAATTTTTGTACTTTTAGTAGAGACGGGATTTTGCCATGTTGGCCAGGCTGGTCTTGGACTTGAACTCCTGACCTCAAGCGATCCACCTGCCTCAGACTCCCAAAGTGCTGGGATTACAGGCACTAGCCATCGTGCCCAGCCTAATGTAGTCTTCTTTTACATTATTAATTGAAGAAAAATGGATGCCCTTTAAAGATTTGGAGATTAGAAAACAAAAAGAAGTCAGAAGGAGCCAAGTCAGGACCATAAAGTGGATGCCTAATGATTTCCCATTGAAACTCTCCCCAAATTGCCCTTATTTGATGAGAGGAATGAGCAGGAGCATTGTTGTGGTGAAGGACTCTGGTGAAGCTTTTCCAGGCATTTTTCTGCTAAAGTCTTGGCTTTCTCAAAACACTTTCATAATAAACAGATGTTATCGTTCTTTGCTCCTCCAAAAAGTCAACAACCAAAATGCCTTGAGCATCTCCAAAAAACTGTTCCCATGACTCTTGCTCTTGACTGGTCTCCTTTTGCTTTGACTGGACCACTTCCACCTCTTGGTAGCCATTGCTTTGATTGTGCTTTGTCTTTAGGATCATACTGGTAAAGCTATGTTTCATCTCCTATTAAAAGTCTTCAAATAAATCCTTCAGGATCTTGATTCCATTGAACACTCTACTCTTGTCTGCAGCTTATCCGGGCACAATGGTCTTGGCACCCATCAAGTGGAAAGTTTGCTCAACTTTTATTTTCCAGTCAGTATTATAAAAACTGAACCAATCGAGATGTCTGTGCTGTTGGCTATTGTTTCTGCTGTTAATCATCAGTCCTCTTCAATTAGGGCATGAACAAGGTTAATTTTTTGCTCACAAATTGAAGTGGATGGCTTGCTACTGCAGGCCTCATCTTCAACATCAGCTTGTCCCTTATTAAAATGAGTTATCCATTTGCCAACTGCTGATTTCTTTGGTGTATTGTCCCTATAAACTTTTCCTAAAGCATCAGTGATTTCACCATTCTGCTACCCTAGTTTCACCATTCATTAATGTTTAGTCTTGCTTCAATTTTAGCAGAATTTATGTTGCTCTGATAGTGGCTCTTTTCAAGCTGATGTCTTATCCTTAGGGCCTCAAACTAAACCCTTTTCAGACATATTATAACAAGTTAGTATGAGTTTATTTTGGTACAAAAAAAGAAATGAAATCAATACACAGTTTCTTCATAGTACACATTTTCCACGAATTTTTTTGAAGACCCCTTGTAGATAGTTTAAAGACAGAATGGATGCTTGGGAGGAAAGTAATTCTATCTACTGTAAAAAGTCATACCATAATCAGCGGGTTGCTTTGTGAACATGAAATCAGAATACAGGGAGCCAGATATGCAAATGTTTAATGGCATCAACATTAATAGCCAGATTCTACCAACTCTCAGCATGGGTATCCTTGCCAAGGGTACTAGGAAGTTCACCGGCTAACTTCTAATTCTATCCATGTACCTTAAGAACAAATAAAACAAGAAGAAAAATACTGTATGACTCCACTTACATGAGGTATCTTGGGAAGTGAAATTCATAGAGACAGAAAATATAATGATGATTGCCAGGGTGTGTAGACAAGGGGGCATGGGGAGTTATTGTTTAATGGGTACAGAGTTTCAGTTTAGCAGGATGAAAAACATTCTGAAAGTGAAAATGGCAATGGTTGCACAACAATGTGAATGTTCTTAAGAATCGTCCCCTTAAAATTAGCAAAGATGATATATTTTATGTTATGTGTATTTTACCACATTTTTTAAAATGAATGGATGGATGGCTTATGGGTGTCTTACAGGCCTTGGAGTTAAATTTAGGTATCACTACTCTAAAGTGTTAAGTGCTTGTTTTTAAGTTAAATTATGAAAGAGCAAGTATTGTTTTTCTGTTATAAACGAGATAGGGTCAAACACCCTAATGACATACAAAGAAGACATATGTCCACATTTGGGCTCAAGGAACAGAATGAGGCCCCCCCTAGTCTCTCACAATGCCCTGCTTTAAGGTGAGGATCTCTTCTTTAAGCTGGCACTGCTGGAGACCATTTAAACTGTGCTGCTGGAGAGAGACCTCCAATGCCCTGACTCCTCATATACTTGTAACTGAGAGTTGACAGAGATCATCTGACCCAGTTGGTCTGAAACAAGGCACAGCCTTGCCAGTGCAAAAAATTATTCTACTCTCAGTGCCAGTCTTCTGAGAAGCTTGCATATCAGCATTAGTGCCAACCAGCAGAACTCTTGCCTCTCTCTGCAGGGCCAGCTCATTACTGGACTATTTGAGAGAAAGCTGCTGGAGGCATCCAGTAGAGAAATTGGCTTGTCTCTCCTCATGATCTTACATCTAAGTGCTTAGAGGAAACTTCACTATTGTCCCCAAGTACTGACTGAAAATATTGATCATATTTTAGAAAAAAAAAACTAATAGGACGGAGAAAAATACATCATTGGCAGCTGAAGTAGCACTTCCAGGGGCCCAGAAAAAACAGCTGGTGGTGTTAGAGCAAGTAAAGGATACAGGCAGTGTACCAAGTGTTAGTGCCTGATAAGGTCTATGAACCATGCAAAACTGCAGCCGGGCTTTAGTTATCTTAGCAGAGTAACAGCGCTCTGTAGAGCTCTTTATTATGTTGACTTTGATTTCTTTATGCCATGTGATTCCTGCATATCTGATAACTGAACTCTAAAACTCCATGCAGATACTCAGCTGCCATGCCTCAATAGCAGTCATTTCCCTTCAAAGAATATTTCTAACGCTTACAACTAAAGGATAAATATTTCACTTCTTAATAATTCTTACAGAATTAAATGCCATCATCTGTCCTCAGATTAGCATTTTCTAAAGGAAAGAGCAAGTCCTCAGAGGGAAGCAAGATATCAGCCAGTAATGAATTAGTGTTTAAAGATTTGTACTGAGTGCAAAGCTTAACACACCTGTTCTTAGTGTGGTTATATATAAGTATATGTGACATGGTAACATCAATGTTTTGAGTTTATCAAGTGTAGGACATTGTGGTAAACTATACGCATCCTCTAACCCTTAAAACACTGTGAGATCAGTAGCATTATTCCCAGTTTGCAGATGAAGAAATCGAAGCTCAAAGTGTTTAGTAATTTGCTCAGGTGTTACATAGTTAAGAAATAGTAGAGCTGTGGTAAAAACTCAGATGTTTGATCCAAAAAAACTTTAATTACTAATCCTTATGGTTAAACATATCTATATCTTTGTGGGGCCAATGAAGCCTTGGTGGGTTTTCCATGCTTTGAATACTTCCCTCAAGAGGCATCTAGATAATCCTAGATGTCAGAAAAATATAAACTTTAACCTGTTGGGAAAAATAGATGCCAAAATTTGCAAAGAAGTTTCATAATATGCATTGTGACTGGTGGTAGCCTAACCTATCAGGAGAGGAAGTGGAAATTGTATTCCTAAGTAATAAATGAGTTCCCCTGTTTCCAACTTTGGCTTTTTAAGCCTCTTTCAAAAGACCATTGCTTGCACAGCATAAAGGTTAACCCCATGTAGGTTCAAATTCTAATTCTACCTTGGTCAAGTTATTTAACATCAGGCTTAATTTTCTCATCTATAAAATGGGCATTATAATCATATAAAATTACTAGCTTTTTTTAAATTTTAGCCATGTGAATGAGCATGTGACTGGATTTTAATTTTCATTTGTCTGATGGCTAAGGATTTTGAATATCTTTTCATGTTCTTATTTGCTGTGAGTTTATCTTTTTTTTGGTGGATCATCTGTTCAATGTTTTTACCCATTTTTAAACATTAGATTGTTGGTCTTCTTAGTATTGAATTTTCATAGTTTTTAAAATAAATTCTGCGGCTGGGCGCAGTGGCTCACACCTGTAATCCCAGCACTTTGGGAGGCTGAGGCAGGTGGATCACGAAGTCAAGAGTTCGAGACCAGCCTGGCAGCATGGCGAAACCCCGTTTCTACTAAAAATACAAAAAATTAGCCAGGCGTGGTGGCACGCACCTATAGTCCCAGGTACTCGGGAGGCTGAGGCAGGAGAATTGCTTGAATCCAAGAGGCAGAGGTTGCAGTGAGCCGAGATCGCACCACTGCACTCCAGCATGGGTGACAGAGTGAGACCCCATCTCAAAAAGTAATAATAAAATCAAATAAAAAATAAATTCTGCATGCATACCAAGTATGGGTGAGGATATGGAACAACTGGAGCTCTCATACATTGCTGGTGGAAATATAAAATGGTATAACCAGTTTGGAAAACTGCTTTGCAGTTTCTGAACGAGTTAAACTACATCTACAACGTGACCTAGTTATTCTGCTCCTGGGTTTTTACCCAAGAGAAACGAAAAGGTATGTCAAAAAACAAAAAAACAAACAGTTGTATATGAAGGTTCACAGCAGCCTTATTGGTAATAGCCCCAAACTAGAAACAATCTAAATGTCCATCTGCAAGTAAAGAGATAGAATAAACAAACGGTGGCATAGCCATACAATGGAATCTTATTAATCCATTAAAAGGAACGAAGTACTGAGACATACTACAACATGAATGACTCTCAAAATAATTATGCTGAGTGAAAAAAGTCAGACAAGAAAGGGTACCTATGGTATGATTTCATTTATATAACATTCTAGAAAATACAAATGAATTGACAGTGATAGAAGCAGATCAGCAGATGCCTTGGGATAACCAGAACGGCTGTAGAGGGTTGAGAGGGAGGGAATACAAAGGGGCACAAGGAAGCTGTCAGGGATGACGGCATATTCATTATCTTCATCATGATGATGGTTTCCTGGGTGTGAACACATGTGAAAAATGTAACAAATTGTAGACTCTAAATATGTGTAGCTTACTGTATGTTAATTAGGCCTCAATAAAGCCTTACAATTTTATCAGCTCCCAACATCCCCTTTGCCCTGTGAATTGCCCCTGACATAGAGGAGGGGCCACCAGCTGCCACATTTGTACTACATGACCCTGCCTTCCCGGCCAGAGCAGATCCATCTAATGGCAGGTCACTAAAGATGAGAAACAAAGATATCAATGTTCCAGAGAAAAGGTTCAGCTGGGCATGGTGGCTCATGCCTATAAATCTCAGTGCTTTGGGAGGCTGAAGCAAAAGGATAACTTAAGGCCAGGAATTCAAGACCAGCCTGAGCAACAGAGTGAGACCCCATCTTTTAAAAAAAAACAGCCAGGTGTGGTAGTGCATATCTGTAATCCCAACTGCTCAGGAGGCTGAGGTGGGAGGATCACTTGAGCTCGGGAGTTCAAGGTTACAATGAGCTATAATCATGCCACTATACTTCAGCCTCAGCAACAGAACAAGACCTGTCTCTGGGGAAAAAAAAAAAAAAAAACAAGGGAAAGGTACATTACTTTCTGCTTCTAGGTCCCTGGAGCTATGTAAGCTTGGTCATCCAAAGACTGGTTGTTTTAACTTAGATTTCAAAACCTGAGTGTCCTGTCAATAAATTCCTTTTATGTTAGCTAGCTAGAGTTGGTTTCTGTTATCTGCAACCTTGAGGAAGATATGAAGTTACCATTTAATTCATTTATATTTATTATTCTTTCTATCACAAATGGCCACACCTCCTGTTTTAAAAATAACATGTTCAACCAGCTAGGTAGGTGATTCATTCATCTCTTCATTTAACAAACTTTTATCAAATGCTACACTATGTGCCAGGCACTGTACCAGACATTTTCACTCTCATTCAAATTATACAATAGCCTGTAAAAAAATCTCATTTTACAGTTAAAAAAAAGCTAGACTCAGGGGGCTCAGTTACTTGTTTAAAGTCAAAGAGTTCCTAGTAGGTATGAAATTCAGGATTTGGCCAGGCCTGGTGGCTCACGCCTCTAATCCCAGTATTTTGGGAGGCCGAGGTGGGCAACCAGTCTGGCCAACATAATGAAACTTTGTCTCTACTAAAAATACAAAAAATTAGGCGGGTGTGGTAATGTGCGCCTGTCATCCCAGCTACTCGGGAGGCTGAGGCAGGAGAATCACTTGAACCCGGGAGGGGGAGGTTGCAGTGATCCGAGATCGTGCCACTGCACTCCAGCCTGGGCGACAGAGCATGACTCTGTCTCTAAAAAAAAAAAAAGAAATTCAGGATTTAAGCCCAGCCCTAACTCCAGAGACACTACTCTCCACATCCCATTCCCTAGTAGTGGTAAGCCCTTACGTCAACAGTGAGCTCACAATGTCCAGTCACTGCGGCTTGTGGCTTTGGGAGTCAGGGGTCCCAAGATGTTTCCCTGATGCTGCCTCACGGTGAACAACAACAGTGTCAGAGGATTATAGTGCCAGGGCTTCGCCCAACAGGGCTCAACGTCCTGAGAACAGGATGAATTATCTACTCCGAAAGGCAAGGACAATCAAGTGTCCTTTTTCCCTGGTGTTGATGTCTATTACCTAGTAATGAAACTGACTCCTAAGTGACAAAGGAGCAGCAAAATTCTTAAAACAAAACAAAACAAAAAAATCCACCACAACTACAGGAAACACCTAAGCAATACCACTCCAGCAACAAATCAAAAGATAATGGGCCTCCAATATTCTTCCTGAGAATTCACTGGAACTTTAAACACTTATGAATAGCTCAGGGTTGAAGCTGCATTTTTACACAGTTGCTAGAAGCACTCCTAATAATTTCTGATGCATAGGCACAGATTAAAGCTAGAGATCTCACAATACTTTATTTTCCTTGGGGAAGTAAACCTACCAGAACAGAGGGAGATTTTCATTTTCAGTTTTAGAGATTTCAGTAGAGTTTAAATATGTTGCTTTTGAATTTAAAAAATATAATAAAAAGAGGAAATTCATGAATATTCACATTATACATTCTTTTATGATCAACTCATAAAAGTATGAAAATTGCCCCAAGTTCATGTGCACTAAAAATCATTTTTAAGTATCATTTTTAAGAGAAAAAAAGGGAGACAAACATTCAATAATCTGGTCATGTTAAAGTATATTCATACGATAAAAATTACATATATATTATAAGTGTTTTCAAACACTAAAATAACATAGGGTAATACTGATGGGTTGTTACATGATAAAAATGATCCTAAAATGTGTGTGGCGTCTACAACCATCTGCTCTCTGACAAACCTCACAAAAACAAGAAATGGGGAAAGGATTCCCTATTTAATAAATGGTGCTGGGAAAACTGGCTAGCCATATGTAGAAAGCTGAAACTGGATCCCTTCCTTACACCTTATACAAAAATTAATTCAAGATGGATTAAAGACTTACATGTTAGACCTAAAACCATAAAAACCCTAGAGGAAAACCTAGGCAATACCATTCAGGACATAGGCATGGGCAAGGACTGCATGACTAAAACACCAAAAGCAATGGCAACAGAAGCCAAAATTGACAAATGGGATCTAATTAAACTAAAGAGCTTCTGCACAGCAAAAGAAACTACCATCAGAGTGAACAGGCAACCTACAGAATGGGAGAAAATTTTTACAATCTACCCATCTGACAAAGGGCTAATATCCAGAATCTACAAAGAATGTAAACAAATTTACAAGAAAAAATCAAACAACCCCACCAAAAAGTGGGCAAAGGATATGAACAGACACTTCTCAAAAGAAGACATTTTTTTTTTTTTTTTTTTCTCGTTGTCTGTGAGAGGGACTCGCGCTCTGTCACCCAGGCTGGAGTGCAGTGGCGCAATCTCGGCTCACTGCAAGCTCCGCCTCCCGGGTTCACGCCATTCTCCTGCCTCAGCCTCTCCGAGTAGCTGGGACTACAGGCGCCCGCCACCACGCCCGGCTAATTTTTTGTATTTTTAGTAGAGACGGGGTTTCACCGTGGTCTCGATCTCCTGACCTTGTGATCCGCCTGCCTCGGCCTCCCAAAGTGCTGGGATTACAAGCGTGAGCCACCGCGCCCGGCCCAAAAGAAGACATTTATGCAGCCAACAGACACATGAAAAAATGTTCATCATCGCTGGCCATCAGAGGAATGCATATCAAAACCACAGTGAGATACCATCTCACACCAGTTAGAATGGCCATCATTAAAAAGTCAGGAAACAACAGGTGCTGGAGAGGATGTGGAGAAATAGGAACACTTTTACACTGTTGGTAGGACTGTAAACTAGTTCAACCATTGTGGAAGTCAGTGTGGCGATTCCTCAGGGATCTAGAACTAGAAATACCATTTGACCCAGCCATCCCATTACTGGGTATATACCCAAAGGATTATAAATCATGCTGCTATAAAGACACATGCACATGTATGTTTACTGCGGCGCTATTCACAATAGCAAAGACTTGGAATCAACCCAAATGTCCATCAATGATAGACTGGATTAAGAAAATGTGGCACATATACACCATGGAATACTATGCAGCCATAAAAAAGGATGAGTTCATGTCCTTTGCAGGGACATGGATGAAGCTGGAAACCATCATTCTCAGCAAACTATCACAAGGACAGAAAACCAAACACTGCATGTTCTTACTCATAGCTGGGAATTGAACAATGAGAACACTTGGACACAGGGTGGAGAACATCACATATACCGGGGCCTGTCGTGAGGTGGTGGGGAGGGGGGAGGGATAGCATTAGGAGAAATACCTAATGTAAATGACGAGTTAATGGGTGCAGCACACCAACATGGCACATGGATACATATGTAACAAACCTGCACGTTGTGCACATGTACCCTAGAACTTAAAGTATAATAAAAAAAATTTTTAAAAATGTGTACGGCATATGTTTCTTTGCATGTGTCAGGAAGAGAACACAGCCATCCCCTCTTATTCATGGCTTTGTTTCCCCCCGTTTTAGCTACCCACAATCAACTGTGGTCTGAAAATATTAAATGAAAAAATTCTAAAAATAAACAATTCATAAGTTTCAAATATGCACCGTTCTGAGTAATATGATGAAATCTCATGACATCCCATTCTGTCCTGCCCTGGACATGAATCATCCCTTTGTCCAACTTGTCCACACCCTAGACACTACTTGCTCGTTAGCTACTTAGTACCCCGGAGTTATCATATTGCCGGTCATAGTGTCACAGTGCTTGTTTGTGTTCAAGTTACCCTTACTGTGCTTTATAGTGACACCAAAGTGCAAGAGTGGCGATGGTGGCATATTGGTATAATTGTTTTATTTTATTATTAGTTATTGCTGTTAATCTCTCACTGTGCCTAATTTGTAAGTTAAACTTTATCATATGCACATATGCACAGGAAAAAGCATATAGTAGGATTTGGCCACACACCTATGCCTATCTGATCTTTGACAATGCTGACAAAAACAAGCAATGGGAAAAGGACTCCCTATTCAATAAATGGTGCTGGGATAACTGGCTAGCCACATACAGAAGATTAAAACTGGACCCCTTCCTTAGACCATACACAAAAATAAACCCAAGATGGATTCAAGACTTAAATGTAAAATCCAAAACTATAAAAATCCTGGAAGACAACCTAGGCAATACCATCCTAGACATAGAAGCAGGCAAAGATTTCATGACAAAGACACCAAAAGCAATCACAACAAAAGCAAAAATTGACAAGTGGGACCTAATTAAATGAAAGTGCTTCTGCACAGCAAAAGAAACTATCAACAGAGTAAACAGACAACCTACCAAATGGGAGAAAATATTTGCAAACTATGCATCTGACAAAGGCCTAATATGCAGCATCTATAAGGAACTTAAACAAATTTACAGGAAAAAAACAACCCCATTAAAAAGTAGGCAAAGGACATAAACACCCTTTCAAAAGAAGACATACATGCAGCCAACAAGCATATGAAAAAAAGCTCAATATCACTGGTCATTAGAGAAATGCAAATTAAAACCACAATGAGATACCATCTCACACCAGTCACAATGGCTATTATTAAAAAGTCAAAACGTAACAGATACTGGCAAGGTTGCAGAGAAAAAGGAACACTTATACACTGTTGGTGGGAGTGTAAATTAGTTTAACCATTATGGAAAGCAGTATGATGATTCCTCAAAGAGCTAAAAGCAGAACTACCATTCGACCCAAAAATTCCATTTCTGGGTACATACCCTCAGGAATATAAATCATTCTACCATAGAGACACATGCATGCGAATGTTCATTGAGGCACTATTCATGATAGCAAAGACATGGAATCAACCTAAATGCTCATCAGTGACAGATTGGATAAAGGAAATGTGGTACATGCACACCATGGAATACTATGCAGCCATAAAAAAGAATGAGATCATGTCTTTTGTGGGAAAATGGATGGAGCTGGAGGGCATTATCCTTAGCAAACGAATGCAGGAACAGAAGACTAAATACCACATTATCACTTACAAGTGGGAGCTAAATGAGAAGAACTTACGAACACAAAGAAGGAAATGATAGACACTGGGGTCTACTTGACAGGGGAGGGTGGGAGGAGGGAGAGGAACAGAAAAGATAACTATTGGGTACTGGGCTTAATACCTGGGAGATGAAATAATCTGTACAACGAACTCCTATGACACAAGTTTACCTACGTGACAAACTTTCACATGTATCCCTGAACTTACAATAAAAGTTAAAAAAAGAAAAAAATATATTCACGTCATGACACTGATGTATCCTGATGAGCAGTGAAGTGTGTAGCAAGTAATTTATTACTACTAAAAAAAACCCAAAATTGTAACTATTTTATCTTTTCATTTTTAATATAAATTAGAACATACTTACAGTTGTCTGTCCAATAGCCTTACAGACACTCACTCATTCGCTTGCATCGCAATATTTATTGAGTAGAGAAGAAAGAGGCACGGGAACAGTCATACGCAACCCTGGGTGTGCTGAGGTGGAACATGTCAACAGCGCATTAGCCTGTGTGTCACCTGTAGACAAGAAGAAGTTGCAAACCACTGTTTTTTTTGGTTTGTTTTTGTTTTGTTTTGCTTTGTTTTGAGACAGAGTCTTGCTCTGTCGCCCAGTCCGGAATGCAATAGCGCGATCTCAGCTCACTGCAACCTCTGCCTTTAGGGTTCAAGCAATTCTCCTGCCTCAGTCTCCCAAGTAGCTGAGACTACAGGCACATGCCACCATGCCCAGCTAATTTTTTGTATTTTTAGTAGAGACAGGATTTCACCATGTTAGACAGGATGGTCTCCATCTTCTGACCTCATGATTCACTCACCTCGGCCTCCCAAAGTACTGGAATTACAAGCGTCAGCCACCGCACCCGGCCGCAAACCACTGTTATAAATGATCACCAACTGCTACGAGTTCATAATTCAGAACACAAGAGTCTGTTTAACTGTTTAACCACACACAAGTTTATTCGAAAGGTAATGCAATCTGACATCTATAAGAATATATCTTGGGCTTATGGCAACATTGACTTGCAGCAGTGTTCGTAATACTTTTTTAAAAAAATAAGGGGATGTTTTTCTTTCTCAAATGCAATCTCACAATTTATTTGTTTATATAAAAAATTTTTCCTGAGTGCTTACTGTGTGCCAGAAAGCACAGTACTATAGTAACTAATCAAGCAGATGCTATCCCTATGCACAAGAAATTAGTTACGGAGACAAACAATAAGTCAGGCAAGCATTGAGTAAACAATTAGAAAGACTGCAAAGTGTCATGAAGTAAATGAACAGGGCACTGAATGAGGGGGAACCTGCTTACATAGAGAGATCCAAGAAGGGTTCCCTGAGGCAGTTATATACATTTAAGGTGAGACTCAAAGGATCAGAAGGGGACAGCCATGCAGAGAACAGGGAGGTAGGTGAATGAAGCAAACCAAACCAAAGTTCCTGAGGCTGGAAAATAAAAATGTGGAGTGGTGCCAAGTTGCATAACCATGTGATTTCTCTCCAGTAAAGCTCAGCAGCCCAGGTAAAGAATAGAAAAGGAATATTTTGGATTGGCATAGAACTGGGAATTGGCTGTAGGTGTCATTTAGGGTCCAAGAGATGGAAAAAATGAAAACATTACTGGAAGAGATCAGTGAGATCCGATATTTACATAGGCAGACCCTCTTTTTTTTTTTTTTTTTTTTTTTTTTTTTAACTTTTATGCTATCCTTCTAGAGAACTGACTGTTTCTGATCCATCCTGGAGACATGAAAGCACCCAGAACTGTCACTAAAATCTGAAAGCATCTGGAATGGAGTGAAAGTTCACATCATCAAGATTATATCATTTCTTAGAAGACAGCCATCATCTATACATCAACAAATGGAGCCTAAGGCAGCACTTTCTTGAGTAATTTTCTCTGATTCCAAGCCCCAACTCAGGGAATATTACAAAATCTGTGATCACTTGCCATGTCCCACATATTATCCACTATTAACATAAATCAAGACTTCGTGTTTGTAATTTATGTTTCAGCACTTAGAGAATACCTTGCTAGTTATTTTAAATAGATAAATCAAATCAAAATTTTGTTAATAAAATATTAGAAATGTCATAAGACCTCTGATTTATTGAATGATGTCTAACATTCCTGATCTCCATTTATTTCACGTTTTTAGGAAGAAAAATGGTTAGCTGGCTCATCCTGCTCTTATTTTTATTCCTTCATTTAGATTACATCTCAGCTCCAAGGCCATTTTTAATAATAAGATGTGCAATTTTTAACTGTTGATATTTTAAAAGAGTAAACATGATTAAGATTAATACACGTAGTCCCAGATATACTCAAATAATGGATTAGTCTGTACAGCACATTTGATTCATGTCTGATAGTCAAGCTTTTTTATTTTAACTTCGTCCATATACACAGAAGTTTACTCCCTTGTTTGCTTAAAAGCCAAAATGGCCTATGCAATAGGAGGAAGTGAATATGGACTGAACACTGCTAGGTAGCACATACCAATGACCCAGCTTATAAATTGTACACATTCACAGGGAAAGACTAGGATGCAGCAAATTAGCATGACAAGACAAAGAAAAAATGGTGTCCATGACTTACACAGGTTTCTTTCCAAAAGTAAAGCTCCAGAAGATGAGAATTCAATAAATGGAAAACATGGAAAGGAGAAAGATAAGCACACAGAACAGAGGAAAGTATCCTTTCCTCTTCTAGCAAAGAGCTATGTCCATGCAGATCTCAAGTCAGAAACTGATCATCAGTTTTAGGAGCCAACTTGTTTCTCTTTTCCATTTGAAGAGTCTGAGGACAAAGGCTTTTGACTGATCTTGGAAATAATAACCAGCCTTCTTCATTTACTGTTTGAATCCTCTGTGTCTTCCTTGTATTGGTAAACACACACACACACACAGACACACACATACACTAGATACTAATGAAAACTCAGATAAAACAACACAATGGAGCTAGTCACCTTTTGCTGTGCATTTCAGAATGCACGTTTCAGAATGCACAGCAAAAGGATTCATAGCCTGGCATTGTACTGTAGGGTCTTCACATGTCGATTTTTTAGTATTTACACAATAATAGTATTAAGCGCCAATGTGGAAGATCGAACTAAGATTTATTACAAAATGAGAAATAATCCATGACACAACGTTAAAAAATGTAAAGGAAAATTGGTTTAATAGTTTCTATTTTTTTTTTTTTTTTTGAGACAGAGTCTCGCTCAGTCGCCCAGGCTGGAGTGTGGTGGCGCGATCTGGGCTCACTGCAAGCTCTGCCTCCCAGGTTCACGCCATTCTCCTGCCTCAGCCTCCCGAGGAGCTGGGACTACAGGCACTTGCCACCATGCCTGGCTAATTTTTTGTATTTTTTTTTTTAGTAGAGACGGGGTTTCACCATGTTAGTCAGGATGGTCTCGATCTCCTGACCTCAGGATCCACCCGCCTCGGCCTCCCAAAGTGCTGGGATTACAGGCATGAGCCACCGCGCCCAGCGGTTTAATAGTTTCTAAGGTAAATTGTGTCACTCCTACTCAATGTTGATTACATTTAACAAATCATAGAGATCGGGGAGAAAACTTAACTAGATTCAGCAACTAAATAGTCATTTGATCTAGAAAAACTCAGGAGCTTCAGTTTAGTCATGTATGAGGTAAGAGTATCAAATAGCGTGATTTCTTTGGTGCTTTTTTAGCCTGAAATACTATGATTGACTCTAGGAGTCATGATATTACTATTATTCTCTTCTATTGGGTATGCTTAACTAACAAATTACTAGATTTTAATAAAACACTAACTTTCTAGCCTAGGTCTTGCTACCCCTAAGAAATACTGAGCAAGAACATTTAAAGGATTTTTTTTTTTTTTTTTTTGGGACAGAGTCTCACTCTGTCGCCCAGGCTGGAGTACAGTGGTGCGATCTCAGCTCACTGCAACCTCTGCCTCCTGGGTTCAAGTGATTCTCCTGCCTCAGCCTCCTGAGTAGCTGGGATTACAGGTGCGTGCCACCATGCCCGGCTAATTTTTGTATTTTTAGTAGAGACAGGGTTTCCCCATGTTGATCAGGCTGGTCTTGAACTCCTGACCTCATGATGCTCCCATCTCAGCCTCCCAAAGTGCTGGGATTAAAAGTGTAAGCCACCATGCCCAGCCTAAAGGATTTTTAAAACTAATTATTTGTATAAACTGAAACCTAAAGCAATATTCTCCTTTCAGTTTCACTCTTTTCCTTATATGACTTGTCCAAAACCAAAAGAAACATGATACTCTTCTCTCTCCTCATTTATGATAGTTTACTAATGCTCTATCGGTAAATTAATACTAATACTAATATTAGTTAATACTAATACTTACTTAACACTATATAACACATTAGTATTAAAACTAGTAACACATTACTCATTGCACTCAGATTACTCCTTGCACACACATTACCTACACTCACCACATACACATTATAGAACTATCAAAAAAGTATCAGTACACAAATGGCCAAAAACAAATGCTAAAAATAGTATAGTTTACCAGAGTGTCAATTTTAAAACCTATACGTATTTTAAAGGTTAAATAAGAAAGAAAAAGAATTGTTTACTATATCCAAAGAGACGAACGTGGGGACAATCAGGAAAATACAGAAGAGTAACAAGGATTCTAAGCAATAGTTAATAGATGGCACACCTATTTTATAAGAGAAATAAAGAAGAAAAAATGGTTAATACTTAAGCTTAAACTGGGCAAAGATCAAGTTGCCATAAATAATTTTAAACAAGGACTCATAGAATTAGATAACCTAATGTTGAGTGTTTTTTTCCATTTTCAGATTCTCAATTTCTGTGGCTGACCTTCCAGTGATGTTCCCTATACCATACAATGATGATGAATAAAACAAATGAGCAACCAGATGTTAAAAGAATGAGCAAAGTCTCTATATTCCTACAGCTTAAAGTCAAAATTCAAAGTTTCCATTCCAGAGCCTAATAAGATAAAAGAGAAAAATTCATACTTGAATTTAGTCCCAAAAGAAAGGCCACCTTGTTAAATAAAGCACTTCAGAGCTCTTCTCTCTCTGAAGCTATTGTCATGAGCCATCTCCATCCGTGTTCCTATTAACACAATATTGTAACCACCTCTGGCATACATTTGAAAAGTGTAGTAGCAACTTGATGTAGCATTTCCAATTTCAGGGATGACAGAGAAGAAGGGGACCCATGTCTTCTTGGCCAGTAGTGCTAGGACTTTACCAGTACTGTGTGAAGATGCAGTGGGTTGGAATGGCCAGGCAAACCAGGATATGGAAGGTGTAACTTTGCCCAGTTACTTAAAGGGGAAGCCATACATGCTTTTCACCTTCCTGAGACCAAAAAGAAAAGAAAAGAAAAGACCACTCTCCCTCTCCTGATTCCTGGACAATTCTAGGAGTCTCACATCTTGGATATTCCTTTGCTCCATTTTGTAGGACTCTTGGCATTATGTGGCCCTGAAGAGTCACCTCAAACACCACATCTAAAATACACAGAGGAATGTGTTGTGGGGAGATAGGAAAACTCGCTAGTCCCCTGCTCCAGCCATGGCTCCTATATTGTGCCCAAGGAATCGTTATGAGGAACAAGACTCATTAGAGCTTCCTGCTTTATAATGGCTGTCCACATGAACACTCCCAGAGAACCCTCACTTAAACTACCCCAAGCTCAAAGAGTATAGAGACAGAAAACAGATGTGTATCTTAGCCCTTCACTGACCTGTAAGGGCAGCAACAAATTGGCCATGTCCCATCCATTTGAACTCAGCCTATGAACCAGAATATTCAACGTCTAAGATTGAGGCATCCTTCCTCAATCTCAATTATTCCTCTTCCAAATCCAGGTTTTTTTTCTTGGGCCTCCAACAGCTTTCAAAATTATTTCAGGCAATTCCTAGTCTTCTGTTAAGGTTGATGTGGCTAGAAGAAAATTGGTTAATGTTAACAGTGGGTCCAGGATCCAAGAGCGGAAGCTTATATCAGTAGGGATCCAGTTACATGTATCTAACAAAAAATGGGCTTTTAGTTTGAGGAAATTGCCTATAAAAGAGGCTTTCTTGCAGAACAGGAAAGAAGCTTATGATCTGGTAAAGTGTTCTGAGAAGAATACTAAATTTGATCCCAAAATGAAACGGATCCAACTTACGAAGTACTCTTTCTTTAAAATTGAGCACAATCCTGTTAAGCCTTTTATATCTGTTATGGTTCAGATATGATTTGCTTGGCCCCACCAAATCTCATGTTGAAATTTGATACCCAGTGTTGGAGGTGGGGCTCAATGGGAGGGGTTTGGGTCATTGGGGTGGAACCCTTATGAATAAATTAATGCCCTCCCTGGGTACAGGGAGTACTGAATTCTCACTCTATTAGTTCCTGCAAGAACTGGTTGTTAAAAAGAGTCTGGCTCTGTTGCTTCCTCTCTCGCCATGTGATCTCTACCCAGGCCAGCTGCCCTTTCCCTTCAGCCATGAGTGGCAGCAGCCTGAGGCCCTCACCAGATGCCTAATCTTGAACACTCCAGCCAGCAGAACTGTGAGCTAAGTGAATCTATTTTCTTTATCAATTACCCAGCCTCAAGTATTCCTTTGTAGTAACACAAAATGGACCAAGACAGCATCTAACTACCAATTATTAATAAAATACAGTAGCTAGAGAAACAAGTTAAATAATACCTTGAGGAAACAATCAACCTCAGAATGTGGAACATTCTGCAGGACTTATGACATGGTTTCTTCCACAAGTCATGGCATTAAAAAATGTGTGTGTGGGTGTGTGTGCTCTTTAGAATGAATGAAACTTTAATGACATAACAGCTGACTGCAATGTGTGGACCATATTTAGATCCTAATTTACACAAACCAAATGTGAAAAAGGTCTAGTGATGATCAGGAAATTCGAACCTAGAGAGTACAGGGAGATCACAGAGTATGAGATGACTTTAGGAGAAAGTCCTTATCCATTACAAGTCTATTCTGAAGTATTTAAAAGTGAAATTTCAAGAAATTTGAAATTTTCTTTAATGTTTTCAAAAAAAATGGGGGATTCAATGAAACAAGATGGGAAAATGTCGATCATTGTTGAAACTGAGTTATAGGTACATATAGTTTCCTTCCAGTCTCTTGAGAATATTTCAATATTTCCACAATTACAAAGTTATTTAAAAGCCAACATATTAACCATTAATCTTTTTAAAGTGCATAAGTATCATTGCTATAACATAATTTATCTCAGTATAAAATGGAAATAATCTAAATGTTTTACAGTAGCAAAAACTTATTTAAAAATATGATAAACCGGCTGGGCGTGGTGGTTCATGCCTGTAATCCCAGCATTTTGGGAGGCTGAGGTGGGCGAATCACCTGAGGTCAGGAGTTCAAGACCAGCCTGGCCAACATGGTGAAACCCTGTCTCTACTAAAAATACAAAAATTAGCTGGGCATGGTGGCGGGTTCCTGTAATCCCAGCTACTCGGGAGACTGAGGCAGGAGAATCACTTGAACCCGGGAGGTGGAGGTTGCAGTGGGCTGAGATTGTGTCATTGCATTCCAGCCTGGGCAACAAGAAAGAAATTCCAGCTCAGAAAACAAAAACAAAAAATCCAAAAAACAAACAAACAAAAAACTATGATTAAACCAATCTGATGGAAATTATGCAGCCATTAAAATGACAGAAAGGAGGAGGACAACAAAGAAAAAGCTTATAGAATTGTTATTTTTAGAATAAAGACCAAATCTACATTAGAATCATACTCTTTAAAATATGTATGAATATAAACAAAGAGTAGAAGAGTAAATAAGAAAAACAGCAAGTTGATATGTCTCTAAAGTGTGGGTTTTCTTACTGGTACTATGATATTGTTTCGGAAACAAAATGCTGACATAAAACAACAAAACATTGATCTAGATCTACATATGCTGAAATGTCGCAAGATGGCACTACATTAGCTTTGGAAATAGCATTGGCTTTGGAGTCAGACACTCTCGGCAAGTTATTTAAACAATCTTACAATCAGTTTCTTCTTTCTCCATCTTGAAAACTGATACAGCTACCCCTCAGGAATGGTACAAGGATTAGAGATGTAAGTCCTTAGAGATGTGATTGATGTGGTAACAGTAAGTGGGTGATAGGACAACCGTCTTGGCACCACAATATTCGGCACATAGTAAACCCTCAATAAACAGTACTTATTACTATTACCATATTAAAGGTGGGAGAGTTCTGAGAAAATAGAAAACAGAGACGTGAGCTGATGATCAAATTCCTGCAGACTTTTATGGCAATATAGCTTTCACACACACACAAAATGAAGATAGGGCAAAGTATAATGAGGAATTCAAATATTATCAAGGCCAGTTGGAGGTACAGGTTGGCTGGAAGGGGCTAAGACTTGTATGAGGGGCATGCAGTGATCACGGGCAGGCAGTGAAGAGGTAAATAAAACCAACCTGTAGGAAAAACTGAGTTCAAACTACTCTGAAGCTTCAAGGCAAACCTTACAGGATCAGAGGAAGAGGGAGATAAGCATGAAAGGAGGAAAGGATTTAGGGTACAAGGACTGCTTGGGTACCTTTATATGTGGCTGAGGGGTTGGGGCTTTTTGGTAGTGAGAGGCACTCTCTACTTGGAGCTATGATAGAAGATATAGTTTCAAAGCTTAAATGAACTGAAATTCATGTAAGATGATCTCATCCTGTCTCTCCATTCTACAAGATGAGAAAATAAACTTCAGAAAGGGAAGGGCCCTGGGTACCATGGCAAGGTTGTATGGCACAGCTATGCCTAGAATTCTGGCTTACCCTGAAACCAGTGCTCTTGTGCCTCGTTATGCTGCCTCCAAGATGGATGTCCCATTATCATCACCATGTCAATTATTTTTACCCACATTTATTAAACAAACAAAGCTCTCTGTGCCTTAAAGCATAAAGTATAAGCACTTATTCTTTTCACCAATATCTTTCATATCAAACGCTCCTTACTGACTTCAAATTATTTTGTTGCATGTAACAAAAGAGAATGCAATGAACATTTGTTCTGCAAATATTCCATCAGCACCTACTATGTGTCAGTCACATAAAAACAAATGGCATAGACCCTGTTGTCAAGAAGCCTGCAATACAGTGAAGAATATTATACACTTTGTAATATTCAATGTGACGTGGAATTAAAGAGAATGGAGCTCAGGCTGGGTGCCGTGGCTCACTCCAGTAGTCCCAGCATTTTGGGAGGCTGAGATGGGCAGATTGCTTGAGCCCAGGAGTTCGAGAACAGCCTGGGTAACATGGCAAGACCCGATCTCTACAGAAAATATAAAAATTAGCATGCACCTATAGTCCCAGCTACTCAAGAGGCTGAGGTAGGAGGATTGCATGAGCCTAGGAGGTTGAGGCTGCAATAAACCAAGATGGCACCACTGCACTCCAGCCTGGGTAACATAGTAAGACTCTGTCTTAAAAAAAAAAAAAAAAAAAAAAAAAAAAAAAACACACACACACACACACACAGCTCATTGGACTTAAAGGGGAGAGAAGGAAAAAAAAAAAAAAAACTTCACTGAGAGAGAACGCTGGTGCAGACCCTGAGGAAGAGTAGTTAGTTGACCAACAGACAGCAGGACAAGAAGGTAGCCAGTTCCAACAATATGTGCCTGGAGCAAAAGCTTCATGAAAGCTGGTGAGGACTGAAACTGAGAATTGCCAGAAAATACAGCAAGCACAATAGTGTGGAAGTTGGTACGGTTTGTGAAGAGAAAAATCCTAGTCAGGCAAGCTGGCAGAAGAGTCCAAAACAAAGGAAAAACTAAGCTCTTTTAAGGGGTAAGAAAATTTTTTTTAAAAGGGAGAGAGAAGAAATTCATTTCTTGTCTGTGAGCTCTAACTATAATCAGGTGATTAAAAATGAGTCATCACTGACTGAAGCATAAGAAGCCTCCAGGAAGAGAACAAATTCTGGTCTCGTGCAGATTCCAGCAGCTGCTATAAAACCTATATTTAGGGGTGTTTGTCCTGGGGTGAGCATACAGATTTTGGCTTCTTGGCAAAAATTCCTTTTGTTCCCTTTTTTCTAGGATCATGTCTTTTTCCCACTGGCTTTCCCCACTCTCTTGCCCTAGAGAACAGTTGTATTTAAATCTGAAATTTCAGTTGAAAAATATCTGGTCTTTGTGGTGTGATCACTCTGGTTCTGTGTGGTCTCCAACAAATGATCCTTTAAAATCATCCAAAGATGAGGCACAGATGAATAGTCCCCAAGAAGCCGATCCTCCTTCACTGAGGAACAACCCTACAGGTATCAATAGTATGGACATATTAGCACAAGAGAGAACTACTGATATATCTACAACTCCAACTCCAGTCTGAAGAACATTTTACGAGAGCTGCAACATACCTTCTGTGCCTCACAGGAAAGTCAAGCAGTCTCTTGAGAAAATGGGACTCTCAGAAGCAAAAATGAGCAGGAAACGAACACTTCTGAGGGCCTACACAGTGCTGGGCACCACTCTAATTATCTTACTAATAAAGTAATATTTTTCTTTCCTTCTTTCCTTTTTTCCTTCTTTCATTCAGTTTGATTCTTTCCATTGTCTCATAATAGTCTACACACATTATGTCATTTCTATGGAGGATGAATTTGGAGATTAATGGTTACAACAAGGAGACTACCAGTGCTCGAATCAAAGAAAACCTTTACCTTCAAACTCCCAGATATATGTTCTTCATAAAAAGTTCTACTATTTTTCAGACAGCAGAGCATTTAAAGATACACACTGACATGAACATTTGTTTTTATGGGTTTTTTTGTTTGTTTGTTTTAGACAGAGTTTCACTCTTCTTGCCCGGGCTGGAGTGCGATGGCGCGATCTTGGCTCACCGCAACCTCCGCTGCCTCCTGGTTTCAAGCGATTCTCCTGCCTCAGCCTCTCGAGTAGCTGGGATTACAGGCATGCATCACCACGCCCTGCTAATTTTGTATTTTTAGGAGAGACAGGGTTTCTCCATGTTGGTCAGGCTGGTCTCGAACTGCCGACCTCAGATGATCCACCCGCCTCGGCTCCCAAAGTGCTGGGATTACAGGTGTGAGCCACTGTGCCCAGCCCACGTTTGTATTTCTTAAAATACATAGTGAGCATAAAGAATCCTAAATATTCTGTGAGTTTTGCCTTGTACTTGCACGCCCTTCTGTTCAAAATTAGTATACGTTCTGTAATTGGGTGCTGGGATGAGAATGAATCCAGGAAAGAGTTAAGAAAGTGTTAGGAAGACTCGCCCACCTGGTAAACTCTCTTGATGTGATCTGGCAGTCCTGACCACTGATTTACATTCTTCTCTGCTGCATGCTTGCCTGTGCCTATTAGACTATTAAAATATTAATAGGGTCTTGATATCTGTCATTATTAATTTTGGCAAGGAACAAGGACATGCCGAGCCATAGTATTGATAGATTTGTAGAATATGTTAATCATAGCACTCATTATTTAGCCAAGTTACCATTTTTTTCAGAGGGTTTTTCTCCACTAATCATTTTTGATATTTAACAATTTTTCATCTCCAGCTAAGCACACTTGTTCCTTAGAAATCTACTTATGTATGTATTTTTATAATGTTTTTATAACAATAATTTACTGAACAATTGTCATGCCCCATCACATAATGACAAAATTTTCTGATAAATATTTAGAGAGTTTAGCTAAGAAATAAGTAGATTGTTAAAGGTGGCATTAAAATAATGTATTCCTGCTTTTTTTTTTTTTAACTTAAGAAAATTTTTTCAGGTCTATGGTAGAACCAGCAAGGCCCAAGGCCAACTTCTCAGGCCACCAATCTCTGAGGACACTTGCAGCATTTTTTTTTTTTTTTTTAGTTTCCTAAGAGTTGTTTATTCTTTGTCATAAATAGGTGATAACGTTTAGCAAAAAAAAGAAAAAAAATATTTTTCAATGGATATATTCCTAAGAATCATCTCTTTTACTCTATTAATGAAGTATGTTGACAGATTTTCTGATGTTACATTCTTGGAATGAAATCTACCTGATTACAATGCAATTTTAAAGAAAGCACACTATTAGATTCATTAAGCTAATATTTTATTTAAGATTTTTAAAAATCTATTTATAATTGAAATGGGCCTAATTTTTCTTTTAACTAGTCTTACTCTGATTTTAGAATGAATTGGGAATCTTTACTCTTTTTCCATTTTCTGAACAATGTGTAATATACACACACATATGCACACACATACTCACCCCACCCCCTCACCGACCACCCGCCAACACACAACCCACATTGTTCAGTTTGGTAGAAATGACCTATAAAACCCTCAGGCTTTTTTGTTTGTTTCCATTTTTTGGAGGAAGAAAGTTTTTAAGTACCATTTCAGTTTCTTTTTTTTTTTTTTGACAGTTTTTAATTGTGCCTTTATTCAACTTAGTTCATTAAAAATGTACTTGTTTTAAAGATCCTATAAATAAAGTGACCACTCACTCACATGGGATATAGGTCACCCTTCAGCATGTTATTTTTTTTTAAAAAAAAGCAGCATTTCTTATAGGAATCTTACTGATCACACAGTAGTTACAATAATGTCAGATATGATGTATACAGTCTAAACGAGAAAGGCCAGTTAAGAATTTACATAATGTAAAAATACACATATTAAAAGTTAGCCAAGTGGACAGATGCATGCAGCAGGGGGAGACCAAGTGACAGGAACTCCTTTAACAATCAGTAGAGGGCCCAGATGCAAGGAATCTGGTTTTCCCCGTTACAGTAAACAGCTTTCACTAACGTATACAGGTATTCCACACACATCTAAACACACAAGCGTCACACATTTCAGTTTCTTTGACATTTCCTACTCTGTTTCTTCTTGATTTCAATATTGGTAGTTTCGTTTTTATTTTCCCCACAAAAATGGCTAATAGTAAAAAAGACTGGTAATACCAGGTGTTGGTGAGGATGTGGAGCAACAAAACTCACACATTGCTGGTAGGAATTTAATTATTTCGACTACATAGGAACATTGTTTGATACTATCTATGAATATTAAACATACATGCACCTGATCTCACAGCAATTCTTCTCCTGGGTATATTCCCAAGATAAATAGGTACTTATGTCCACCAAAAGACAGACAAAAATGGCCATACCAGTATTATTCATAAATACTCCCAAAATGGAAACAATTGACAGTCTCTCAACAGTAGAAAAAAATTGTGGTATATTCATACAATAGAATACTACAAATAATGAGATAGAATAAACTACTGCTACATGCAATTTGAATGACTCTCACCAACATAATGTTTTGTGAAAGAAATAAGGCACAACAAACAACAGCCAAGCCAAGGGCCAAATCAGGAATTCAATCCCATTTACAATTGCCACATAAAGAATAAAATATCTAGGAATATAGCTAACCAAGGAGGTAAAGATCTCCACAATGGGAATTACAAAACACTGCTCAAAGAAATCAGAGATGACACATACAAATGGAAAAACATCTCATGCTCATGGATAGGAAGAATTAATATCATGAAAATGGTCATACTGCCCAAAGCAATTTACTGATTCAATGCTATTCCTATTAAACTACCAATGACATTCTTCACAGAACTAGAAAAAACTATTTTAAAATTCATCTGGAAACAAAAAATAGCCCAAATAGCCAAGGCAATGCTAAGCAAAAGGAGCAAAGCTGGAGAAATGTTACCTGACTTCAAACTATACTACAGGACTGCAATAACCAAAACAGCATGGTACTGGTACAGGAACAGACACATAGACCAATGGAACAGATGAGAGAGCCCAGAAATAAGGTCACACACCCAGGACCATCTGATCTTTGACAAAGCCGACAAAAACAAGCAATGGGGAAAGGAGTTCCTACTCAATAAATGGTTCTGGGATCACTGGCTAGCCATGTGCAGAAGATTGAAACTGGACCCCTTTTTTAGACTGTATACAAAAATCATCACAAGATGGATTAAAGACTTAAATGTAAAACCCCAAACCATAAAAACCCTGGAAGACAACCTAGGCAATATCATCCTGGACACAGGAATGTGGAAATATTTTATTAAAAAGCCATTAAAAACAATCGCAACCAAAGAAAAAATTTACAAATGGGATCTAATTAAACTTAAGAGTTTTGGCCAGGCATTGTGGCTCACTCCTGTAATCCCAGCACTTTGGGAGGCCAAAGCGGGTGGATCACCGGAGGTCAGGAGTTCAAGACCAGCCTGGTCAACCTGCTGAAACCCCATCTCTACTAAAAATACAAAAAAAATTAGCTGGGCATGGTGGCAGGCACCAGTAATCCCAGCTACTTTGGAGGCCGAGGCAGGAGAATCACTTGAACCCGGGAGGCTGAGGTTGCAGTGAGCCGAGATCACACCATTGTACTCCAGCCTGGGTGACAGAGTGAGAATCCGTCTCAAAAAAAAAAAAAAAAAAAAAAAGAGTTTCTACACAGCAAAAGAAACTATCAACACAGTAAACAGACACCCTACAGAATGGGAAAAAATATTTACAAACTATGTATCTGACAAAGGTCTAATATCCAGCATCTGTAAGGAACTTAAATGAACTTACAAGAAAAAACAAACAACTCAGTTAAAAAGTGGGCAAAGAACATGAACAGATACTTTTCTAAAGAAGACATACATGTGGCCAACAAGCATAAGCAAACAGCTCAATCACTGATCATTAGAGTAATACAAATTAAAACCACAATGAGATACCATCTCACACCAGTCACAGTGGCTATTACTAAAGTCAAAAAATAACAGATGCTGGCAAGGTTGTAGAGAAAAGGGAATACTTATACACTGTTGGTGGGAGTGTAAATTAGCTCAACTATTGTGGAAAGCAGTTTGACAATTCCTCAAAAAACTAAAAACAGAACTACAGTTCAACCCAGCAATCCCATTACTGGGTATATACTCAGAGGAATATAAATCATTCCACCATAAAGACACATGCATGCAAAAGTTCACTACAGCACTAGTCACAATAGCAACGACATGGAATCAACCTAAATGCCCATCAATGACAGACTGGATAAAGAAAATTTGGTACATATACAACACAGAATACTATGCAGCCATAAAAAAGAAGAAGATCATGTCTTTTGCAGGAACATGGATGATGGAGCTGAAAGCCATTTTTCTTAGCAAACTACTGCAGGAACAGAAAACCAAATACATTTTCTCACTTATAAGTGGAAGCTAAATGATGAGAACTCATGAATACAAAGAAGGGTACAACAGACACTGGGGCTTACTTGACAGTAAACGGTGGGAGGAGGGAGGGGAGCAGAAAAAAATAACAATTGGGTACTAGGTTTAATACCTGGACGACAAAATACTCTGTACAACCAACCCCCTTGACATGAGTTTACCTATATAACAAATCTGCCCATGTACCCCCGAACCTAAAACAAAAGTTAAAAAGAAAAGAAGGCACAAATGAATACATACATATGGTATGGTGTCATTTAGATGGAGTTCAGAACAGGCAAAATTAATCTATCATGAAAGAGGTCAGAACAGTGGGAGGGGCACCAAGGTGGAGGAGACATGAGAAAGTCTATTGGGGTGCTGAGAATGTTTTACATCTTGATCTTGGTTGTGGTATGGAGTTACATACATACATGTTTATTCATTGGGCTGATATTTAAGCATATGTGCTTGTTGTATGAAAGTTTTACCTAGGCCGGGCGTGGTGGCTCAGGCTCGTAATCCCAGCACTTTGGGAGGCCGAGGCGGGCGGATCACGAGGTCAGGAGATCGAGGCCACGGTGAAACCCCGTCTCTACTAAAAATACAAAAAATTAGCCGGGCGTGGTGGCGGGCGCCTGTAGTCCCAGCTACTCGGAGAGGCTGAGGCAGGAGAATGGCGTGAACCCGGGAGGCGGAGCTCGCAGTGAGCCGAGATCGCGCCACTGCACTCCAGCCTGGGTGACAGAGCAAGACTCCGACTCAAAAAAAAAAGAAAGTTATACCTCAATTTTAAAGAAAGCAAGTATTAGCCACATAGGAATTGATAAATTTGACTACATAAAGATGAATTATAACCCTAGGACTAACAACATTTAAATCTTAAGGTTTGCTATTTTTTGTTTGTTTGTTCATTTATTTTCCCCCTGTATCCTCTGTTCAATGTTGGCTGCCACAGTGAGACAAACAGAAAGTATGAGGACACTTTTTTCTTGAATCTGTAGTGGAAACCTTAGCAGCAGACAGTAACTGCTCCAGGTCTGTCAAATAGATATGTTTCCTCTTTACTACATTTGATTTCTTTTCCTTTTATTTTTAGTTGATTGTAATAATGGTGTGTATTTATAGTATACAGGGTGATATTTTGATACATGTATACAATGTATAATGTTCAAATCAGGGCAATTAGCAAATCCATCACCTCAAACAGTAATCGTTTCTTTGTTTTGGGAACATTCAAAATCCTCTCTTCTAGCTTTTTGAAAATACACAATAAATTAAAGTTAACCATATTCACCCTACAGTGCACTAGAGCACTAGAACTTATTCCTCCTATCTAGCTATAATTTTATATCTGTTACCCAACATCTCTCTATCCTCCCTTCCCCATCCCACCCTTCCCAGCCTCTAATAATCACAGTTCTACTCTCTACATCTAGAAACTCAACGTTTTTTAGCTCCCACATATGAATGATGACATGTGGTATTTATCTTTCTGTGCATTTCACTCAACATATTATCCACCATGCTCATCCATGTTGCTGCAAATGACAGGATTTTATGTTTACAGCTGCAAACTTCAGAAGTATTTCCCTCCCAGCTCCACGTGCGGGCTGCTGCTGCCAGAAGCCTGTCTTCAAGGCTTTGGGAAATTAGCAATTTTCTGGTGGCAATAACCATTAGAAACCCTGATTTGAATATTATTAACTGAGAGAATTCAACTTTTTCAAATCGAAAATCAAGACTTTAGTCAGACATGGAATGTGCCTGTCTTTTTTTGTTTGTTTGTTTTTCTGAGACGGAGTCTCACCCTGTCGCCCAGGCTGGGGTGCAGTGGCACGATCTCAGCTCACTGCAAGCTCCGCCTCCCAGGTTCATGCCATTCTCCTGCCTCGGCCTCCCAAGTAGCTAGGACTACAGGTGCCCGCCACCACATCTGGCTAATTTTTTGTATTTTTATTAGAGACTGGGTTTCACCGTGTTAGCCAGGATGGTCTCACCTCGTGATCCGCCCGCCTCGGCCTCCCAAAGTGCTGGGATTACAGGCGTGGGCCACAAATGTTCCTGCTTTTAAAATGAGAAAACTGAAGCAAAAAGTTAAATGACTTCCTAAGAACAGGCAGCAAGACCTGACACACAATAAAATCTAATCTTTTCAAATTGCAGAAGCCTGAAATGTACCAAGTTTAGATTTGGGGGTATGCATTTAACAAAGGAAAACTCAGGTAATTTCCCTTGATCAGAGTATAGGATACAAATATTACTGAAAAGGTAACTAAGAAGTATGTTTTTTTTTTGGTCACCTAAAATCGTCAAATTACATAGAGAGGAAAAACACAATACATACAGTTTTTAGGAAGTAATCACAAATTCTCTCTTAGGGTGGTGGTTCTTATCCTTCTTTTAGGGGTGAATACCATCACACCCACATGTCTTCCCAGTCTTTCTATTGTCCTCAATCAATTTCCCATTATCATCTCCTGAGAGATCAGCACTTTATCTGCCCCAAATGGGACGGTGGTGGCAAAATGCCTAAGCCATAGCCTTAAAGTAGCAAGGTTTACGCTTCACACCAAATTACCTGTAGCACAATCTATACCTAAATACTCAGGATGAATTAATGCCCACACTATACTTCAGATGGCTATAAGTACAGTAAGCTCTACTTACTGTAGTATCTTTGACCTCCAAGAAGAGGGCTCTGAAGAAGGGTGAGGAATGCAGGGGGAACCAGAAAATTATTTGGCTGATTATGTTATCACCATCACTATTTATGAAATACCTCTTAATGTGGCTTCAAGCAGAAGCACACGTTTTCAATTTGGAAGTTAAAATAGCTTCGATTGTGCTTTATCTAAGCTGCCTACCACAAATCTGATAATGATACATGTATCTTTTAACATGGACAGCATTGCTCTTCGTGGCCCACACTCACAAGATGACAAGTTAAAATGGTAACAACAGGCTTGTTTGTTCCTCCTAGGCTACAACTAAAATGCAAAAACAAAACAAAATGAAACAAAAAACTGTGGGAGGAGGAATTTTCAATTTTCAGTATTTTGCAAACTGTGACTAAATTGATGATCCAGATCTCATCTCATGACCTGAAGTTCAGTTTTTCTATTGTAAAATGTAAATCTCAGCCCACCTCCCCAAAGCATATGATAATGAATTATGTGAAAGAAAACATTATATAAAACAAAATGCTCCAGAAACAAGGTGTTGTCATTGACTCATGTTTCTCCATGAATTCCTTCTTGCTTTCTACTCCTGTCATTAGAAACTTTCTGAAAATCAGTTGTCTTTCCAACCTTGAAATTTAGAATATAACTAAAAATTTCTTTGGTGGTTGAAACTCCCTTGCGGGTTAATTCCTCGTTCTGAAATCAGTGATCAGTCCATGTTACTGCGAGGGTAGAAAATATAATAGAAAGTACAAGAAATTATTGATGCCTTAAATATCCTGAAAGCTATTATTTTTTCATTTAGTTCCTAATACAAACACTTTCTTTTGTGATTGCCCTCTTCCTCTAAAGCCTAAAGTGGGTGTGGCAGCAATGTTCGAGTACAGATATAGGTATGCGTGAGAAGAAGGAATGAACAATTTGGCTATCAAGACTTCCAGTCAATTGAAATTTGCTCCATTATAGACTGAACTACTATATTCCTTTTTTAAATTATTATTTTTTAACTTTTATTTTAGGTTCAAGGGTACATGTGCAGGTTTGTTATACAGGTAAACTCATGTCACAGGTGTTGTTGTACAGATTATGTCGTTACCCAGGTACTAAGCCTAGTACCCAATAGTTATTTCTGATGTCAACCTTTCTGAATAGACAGTGGCTCTTTGTCTTACTCTTACTAACTTTGCTAATAATAATACAATTGGGTGGTCCTTTGGACTCAATTTTGTCCCAACCCTAAAAAAAAATTTATGTGTTGAAGTCCTAACCCCCAGTGTGATGGTATTTGGAGGCAAGGCCTTTGGGAAGCAATGAGGTTTAGGTGAGGTCATGAGGGTTGGGCTCACATGATGGAATTAGTATCATTATAAGAAGAGACAACAGGCCAGGCATGGTGGCTCACACCTGTAATCCCAGCACTTTGGGAGGCCGAGGTGGGCGGATCACAAAGTTAAGAGATCGAGACCATCCTGGCCAACTTGGTGAAACCCAGTCTCTATTAAAAATACAGGCACACGCCTGTAGTCCCAGCTACACAGGAGGCTGAGGCAGGAGAATCACTTGAACCTGGGAGGCGGAGGTTGCAGTGAGCTGAAATCACACCACTGCACTCCAGCCTGGCAACAGTGAGACTCTGTCTCAAAAAAAAAAAAAAAAAAAAAAAGACACAACAAAGAGCTTCCTCACTCTTTCTGTCCCTGCACTTGTGCACACAAAGAAGAGGTCATATGAACACACAGTGAGGTGACAGCTGTCTGCAAACCAGGAAGAGAGTCCTCACCAGAACCTAATCATGCTGGCACCCTAATCTCATACTTCTAGCCTCCAGAACTCAGAGAACATAAACTCCAGTTGTTTAAGCTACCCAGTCTATGGTATTTGTTATTATAGCCCAAGCTAAGATGGGTGGAAAGGCAGAGATATTTTGAGAGGAGTTATTTCTACAAAAACAGAGTTGTTCTAAATGAAATGGCCAGATATTTCATCTTCTTCATACTAATATTTATGAAAGTTTCATTAAACACCACTTGGCCAGTACCCAGGCCTGCCACCCTGAGAACGGCAAACAAAAGCACACAATTTGAGGAACAAAAGAGAGGACACACAGCCTCTCAGAAGATGGCTGCATCTTCTGAGATGATCTTCTGAGATCATCAATTTTCTGCACCTGATGTCCTACTCCAATTGTAGTAGATAAGAGCAAAGACACTTCCTGATCCTGTGGAAAATGCTGGAGCCCTGCTGATGGAGAGGCCGACACTGGGACCAACAGAGGGCTGGACATTTATCTTCTGCAGCCCTTCTGCACCTGGGCCCTCTTAGGCCTTGTACCTTGCACTCCCCATGCCACTGTAGCACCTGGTAAGCTGAAGTGAGGTATTTGAAGACATCATTTGCCCCCAACAAAGAATAACTTAAAAGAAAAAGGAAACCACTAAATTCCACTTGACAAACTAGTTTGTTCAGTTGTGACTTTTGCAAATTTGAAACTTTCTCTTTGGCACCATACGATTCTGTTACATTAGGGCTCGTCAATGCTAAGATACACAGCTAGGTCTACCAGCGGCCAGTGGTCAAGAATGAAAGAACCTCTCAGAGAGAAATCAGTTTCTAATAACCTAACAGTTTTCCTTCCTTCTATTACAAAAAAAAAAAAAAAAAAATAGAATAAAATGTCAGTGGCATGCAGGCAAGCACAGACATGGAAATGAAAGCTCTGTCTACAACTGCAAGATTTGTTTTTTAATAAAATTGATTGGAATCAACTCGAGACAACTGCTAGAAGACGCAAGATTTTACTTTTAGATATGTCATTTGCTTTTGTTTCCAATCTGGGCTCAAAAGAAACGCTGCTAGTGTTTTTCCAGTGGCAGTTCTAGAAGAGTTAAAATAAGAAACCCTACCTGCTTAATCTGCCAGAAAACACATGAGAGGAGCAATGAGCTCTGGGAAGAGTTGCTCTGAATGAGGTATGCCTGGCTGCTTTAGGCCAAGCTGTTTGTCAGTCTTTGAAAATTCAAGTCATTACCAGATGCTGATCTACTATAATACTGTGATATTTTATCTGATTACACTTACCTGATTGTGCCTTATCTGCTATTTGCCTTCCCATTCTTCCATGTATATTAAATGCAGGTGCTTTTATTATTCTGAAAGCTAGAAAGTGTTGACTGTTCTGAATATAAATGGGGATATTATATCATTAACTTGCTCCGAAAGCAGGGCCATTCACTGTGTAAATCACATGCAAGGTACCTAGTGGAGACACAATAAACCATAATGTCTCGAGAAAGAAAGCAATGAGGAATGGATAAGGAGATAAAAATTTAAGGCATTGTTAAAGAAGGATAATCTTCAAAATCCTATTTGGTTCTAGCATTTGTTGATAATATAACCTTTATATTAGAAACTTTTTTAAGTTCATAAAAAAAATCCTTTAGGGGAATCATCACAACACGGAATGCTATCTCTAATAGGATTGCATAAAAACACTATCACTAACATTCTATGGCTTGTCTAAGTTGGGAAGACATTTTGAATATACTAGTCTAACCTTTTAGAGAAGTATACTTCGCTTTAGCAAATATATTCTTACCCTACCTGGGTGTATTGCTCAAATAAGGTAAATAAATGGCCAAATGCTTTAAGCATTTTCCAGACATTAAAAGATGAATAATTTAGAATCTGGTTGCGTATTTCAAAGGAAGTAATACACAGTGAATTAAGGCGGAACCGTGACAAAGTGCAGCTGCCCAATAGTCTGGGGTTATACGCTCTGCTTAGCTTCAGCTATGTTGGCCTCACTAAAAGTTAATCCACAGTTATTTAAGTGGAAATTTTCGGAAAATGCATTTCAGAGCAAATGTTATGTGAGAGTCTAAATGAGCCACTGCCCTCCGTTGGATAGAATATCAGATGCCCTGATCATATTTACCAGTGGGTCAGATTCCTCTAAGATGTAACAGCTGTGTAAAGGAACAGAGGCTACCACCTTTGCCAGAAAGACTGTCGCCAAAGTCATCTGACTATCAGATCTGGAAGTGTGAGACAGAAGACAAATGTGAGGACAACCGGGAACATAAGGAGTAAGGTAACCCAGGAGGGTGCAGTTTTTACTCTCACTGTCCTCCCAAATTTTCTGTGCCAGGAGACTGAAGCACAGGACTAGGTGCTACTCCTCTCTCCCTGACACTCACCATTATGTATAAATGCACAGAGTATCCATTTTCCTTGTCTTTTTTGTTTTTCTCTCAGATGCAGTCTTGGTTTGTCGTCTAGGCTGGAGTGCAGTGGCGCGATCTCAGCTCACAGCAACCTCCGCCTCCCAGGTTCAAGCAATTCTCCTGCCTCATCCTCTTGAGTAGCTGGGATTACAGGCACCTGCCACCATGCCTGGCTAATAGAGTATCCATTATCTTTCACCTGAATAAATGTGTATTGATAACACCTCTTTAAGTTAAGGTTGTTCTTTAATCGGAGAATCCTTTATTATTCATAAACTATATGCATGAAAACAAAAGATGAATATGCAAGATGGTCTTACCTTTTCAATAATTTCCTATTTGGACATATTTTCACAGGAAAGACATAATAAGATTCTCATAGCCTGATTAAACTTCATTTATTTGTGTATGTATAAAAATAATTTTAACTGGGTATTATTTTACATCATTTCGAAGATTTATTCTCAAAAATTATAAATATTAGTGAAAAGGGAAAAAATATTTTAAACATAAATGCTCAAACTATAGAAATTTTACAGGAGAACACAGGAGAATATGCTCATGATTTACTAGTAGCCAACATTTCCTAGCTCACAAAAGCAGTAACCATAAAGGAAAAAAGAGAGAAATTGTACTTCATCAAAATTAAAAACTTCTACTCACCAAAAGACACCATTAAGAAAAATGAAGAGGCAAGTCATAGACTTGGAAAAAGCATTTGTAAAACCTTAATCTGACAAAGGACTGGTACCTAGGATATACAAAGAACTGTGACCACTCAACAATAGAAACGTAAACAACTCAATTAAACATAAGCCAAAGATTTAAAGAGTCAAATTACATACACACTCAAATACATATATACACACAAGTGGTCAATAAGCCCACAAAAAAGTGCTCAATGTCATGCATCATCAAGAAAATGCAAATTAAAACCACAAAGAGACACCAGTACACACATCCCCAGCATGGCCACAGTTAAAGAGACTGACACCATCACATGTGGGCCGGGGACGGAGTGCATGTAACAGCACTTTGGATGGAAAGGTAAAATGATGCAACCACACTGGGAACAGGTCAGGCAGTCTCTCCAAAAAGGAAACATATACCTATCACATGACCAGCAGTTCCACACGTAGCTATTTACCCGATCTAAATGAAAAATACATTCACAGGGCCGGGCGCGGAGGCTCACGCCTGTAATCCCAGCACTTTGGGAGGCCGAGGTGGGCAGATCACCTGAGGTCAGGAGTTCGAGACCAGCATGGTCAACATGGTGAAACCCGGTCTCTACTAAAAATACAAAAATTAGCTGGGCATGGTGGTATATGCCTATAATCCCAGCTACTCGGGAGGCTGAGGCAGGCATATTACCTGAACCTGGGAGGCGGAGGCTGCAGTGAGTCGAGACCACACTGCACTCCAGCCTGGGTGACGGCAAGACTATCTCAAAAAAAAAAAAAAAGAAAGAAAGAAAAATACATTCACAAAAGACTTGTGCAAGAATACTCATAGTCACTTTTATCATATGGCCAAAAACTAGAAACAATGTGTCCATCAATAAGAGAACAGATAAACTGTGGTAAGCAATGAGATGAACAACACCAAAGAACAAATTACTGATACATGAGACAACATGGATAAATCTCACAAACACTATGCCGTGTGAAAGAAATCTTACACAACAGTATATACCTGTATATCTTACGAGTTCATTTACATAATGTTAAAATATGCAAGACTAATCTAGAGTGGAAAAACTTCAGAACAAAGGTTGCCTCTGGGGTTGTAGGAGGGATATCCTGAAAAGGAGAGTGAGAAAACTTACTGTATTCTGTATCTTGATAGGTTATACACGTGCGGCTATTCCTCAAAACTCAGGGCCAGGTGCAGTGGCTCACGCTGTAACCCCATCACTTTGGAAGGCTGAGGCAGGAGGATTGCTTTAGCTCAGGAGTTCGAGACCAGCCTGGGCAACATAGGGAGATCCCCTCTGCACAAAAAATGAAAAAAATTAGCCAGTGTAATGGTGTGTGCCTGTAGTTCTAGCTACTCAGGAGGCTGAGGCAGGAGAGTCACTTGAGCCCAAAAGGTCAAGGCTGCAGTGAGCCATGATCATGCCACTGCACCTCAGCCTAAGCAACAGAGTGAGACTCCGTATCAAAAAAAAAAAAAACAAGAAACAGTAAATATACTCAAGGTGGTGCATTTCAATCAAAAGAAAAATGTAAACACATATTAAAGTCTAGTTAATAATAAATATCTGAAGTATTTAGGGGAAGTGTGCTAGTGTCTTCAATTCACTTTGACATATGTCACAAATCATAAGATGGATTAATGAATGGATAGATATATGATAAAGCAAGTATAGTAAAATGGTAATCATAGAGTCTAGTATGTGGGTGTCTACTGTAAAATGTAAAACTTTGCTATATGCTCGAAAATTTTCATAACAAAATGTTAGAAGAAAATAAAAAAAAATAAATATTAAGTGCAGTACGTATGGTAGTAAACTTCCTTGGTATTAACCTTCCAAGGTCTCACTATGTTGCCCATTTATTAAGTTTCAAATTATAACCACAATGAAGGCCTACTTGTTCAGTTCTTAGAAACACTCCAACAAGCTTAAATATACTAAGCTTCCCGACAGCAAGAATTTTTGCCTGTTTAATCAGTTACAAGCACCTAGTACTGTGGCACATAGTAGGTAAGATGTAGTAGATATTAAATATTTGTGGAATGAACTTTATCACATATAGTGCTCTCTTTTTTTTAACTTTTTTTTTTTTAAAAAGACAGGGTCTTGCTGTATTGTCCAGGCTGGACTCAAACTCCTGGGCTCAAGTGATCCTCCCACTTAGGCCTCCCAAGTAGCTGAGAATACAGGTGCATGCCACTGTGCTCAGCCACATATATTTCTTTTTTTTTTCTTTTTTTCTTTTTAGAGACAAGGTCTTGCTATGTTGCGCAGGCTGGTCTCAAATTCCTGAGCTCAAGTGATCTACCCACCTCAGCCTCCCAAAGTGCTGGGATTACAGGCATGAGCCACCATGCCTGGTTACATATATTTCTTAATCAAGCTATTTCAGTGCTTTTAGAAATGATGTGAGATGTGATAAAAACAGTGCAAATATCTTCTACAACCTAGCCTATAATCAAAAAATATTCCTAAAGTTAAGTATAGGCGATTCTAACACTGGTATAATGTTAATCATCTAACTAAATTGATTTTAAAATGACAATGGGAGTTAATAAAATAGAATCAAAGGATCCATGTAGTTTAGTTATGGATTTATTAATCCATAATTTAGTATTAAATGCTAATATTTAATTTAATAATATAATTATTAATAAATCCATAAATAAACTAATCTTAACTTAGTTGGGCATCAAAATTATCTGAGTTTTCTAAAAAATACAGGTTTCTAGGCTACACTTTGGAGATTCTCAGTGAGAAGTTCCATATTCTTTTTTTTTTTTTTTTGAGACGGAGTTTCGCTCTTGTTGCCCAGGCTGGAATGCAATGGCGCGATCTCGGCTCACTACAACCTCTGCCTCCCGGGTTCAAGCGATTCTCCTGCCTCAGCCTCCCGTGTAGCTGAGATTACAGGCATGCGCCACCATGCCTGGCTAATTTTGTATTTTTAGTAGAGATGGGGGTTTCTCCATGTTGGTCAGGCTGGTCTCGAACTCCCGACCTCAGGTGATCTGCTCGCCTCGGCCTCCCAAAGTGCTGGGATTACAGACATGAGCCACCACACCCGGCCAGTTCCATATCCTTTAAAAGGTCCTCACATAATTTCAGTTCATAACTAAGTTTGGCAATCAATGATCTTGTTCATTTCCCTTTAACTACTTTAAAATATCTTCTAAAAAGATAGCAACAGAAGTAATTTTTATTTAGTGTCTCCATAGCAAGTACTTTTCATATTATCCCATTTAGATCACACGACAACCCTTACAGGTGAATATTATTAACCCTACTTTACAATTTAGAAAATTAAGCCTAGGTAATTTTAAGTAATTTTGTCTGAACTCATCATAGCTAGCAGTGGAGGAACCAAGATTGGAAACCAGGTGGGTCTACAAAGCTGACACACTACCACAAACCTTTCCAAAGACGATAAGAAAAAAAGTTGCTGAAAAAGTTTCTCACCTGGCATTATAGACAGGAGTAACTGATATCATGCAGAAAGTTCTAAATTCTTACTTAAATGCCTACTGCTACAATCTCAGCTTCTGTCTGGTTCCAGTATCAATGAAAAAGAGCAGCTGATTCAACCTTTTATATACAGCTTCAAGAAAAGTTTCATATAGACAGAGAGAAAGAGAGAGAGGAGGGAGACTGACTTCCAGTCTGGAACTCCTGGCCTCAAGCAATCCTCCTACCTCAGCCTCCTAAGTAGCTGGGATTACAGGCATGAGCCACCATTTAGGGCAAGGCTGACTCATGGAATGGGTTACACAAAACCCAGAATGTGCCTATATATAAAAAGCACTCAAAACTATTTTTTGTTAATCATAACTAACATTTATTGAATACATATAATATGCCAGGGGCACTTTTCTATGAACTTGACACGTATCAACTTATTTAAACTAACAACTCATTGAAGTAAATACTATTGTTATTCCTCATTTTATAGAGGAGGAAACTGAGGCACAGAGAAACTTGAAAGCAAAGTTCACAAAGGTGGCAGAGCCAGGATTAGAACCCAAGCAGTCTGACACCAGGGCAGAATTAATATTTGGTTATAGTCTAAGAAAACTACCTGATATCTGAGGGTCTTTCTGGAATGTATTTTCTCTTTTCTTTTCTTTTTTTTTTTTTTTTTTTTTTGAGATGGAGTCTTGCTCTGTCACCCCAGGCTGGAGTGCACTAGCGTGATCTCGGCTCACTGCAACCTCCACCTCCCGGGTTCAAGAGATTCTCCTGTCTCAGTCTCCTGAGTAGCTGGGATTACAGACATGCACCACCACGCCCAGTAAATTTTTGTATTTTTAGTAGAGACAGGGTTTCACCATGTTGACCAGAATGGTCTTGAACTCCTGACCTCGTGATCCACCCGCCTTGGCCTCCCAAAGTGCTGGGATTACAGGCGTGAGCCACAGTTCCCGGCCTGGAATGTATTTTCATGATCTAATAAGATATGGAAAACTCTACCCCTTTCTGCTATTTATGGAGGCATCATTAATTAGAGCATGGTGTTCTAAGCTAAGTCTCAGTATCCTTTTTAACACAGCTCTCAAAGCAGGCCTTACTATCATTTGGAGATGATAGATGAGAAACCTGCTACTCCTCACATAAAAAAAGAGACCCATGTACCACTACCAACTTCCTGCCCTCTTTGCTTTACTTTCCAATTGAATGAGAACTTTCTCATGGAAAATACATGATTGTTGTATACTAGGCTATTGGAGCACAGCTGGAAAATACAGTACCACTATCAATGATTAATAATGCTCTTACCTCTCCTTGCAGCTACTCAAGTAAGAAGATACCAGTCCTCATCCCCTGACACACACAGAAAGCCACTAATGGCATTCAGGTACAAACAGAGCAAAGGGATCAATGGTCCATGGACCCTGATCTTTCCCAGGGTGCTATTCCAGTGGCCAGAGGAACCTCCCATCACTTCAAACTTTTGTTTTATTTGTTGTTGTTATTTTTGGTCTTCTATCATTGACTCATAGCTCTCTCACACATTTTAATGTATTCGCTGCATCAGACCCAGGAAAACATTTGCCTGGTGTGTGAAAGAGCCTCTGATTACAGAATGAACTTTGTCTCTCCATAATATGAAGAAGTTAAGGAGAGTCCCTAACCAAAACTTATGTCCTATTTTGATGCTCAAAATCTTAGTAAAATCACAGTGCAAAGGAAAGAGCACTGACTTTGGCATCACACAGATGAAACTTGGCTCTGCTGTTCTCTTATTGTGAGCATGGCATCTCTGACATGAGGATAATAATCATTCTTCATAAGGCTGTCTTAATAAGTAAAGATAACACATATAAAGTCCTTGGCACAGTGCCTGACACATAGTAGGTAACATTATAATAATTATTATTATTACCTTTATTGCTAAGCATTGCTGTTTCCCTTGGTTCTCTCTTAAAATGCCACTGTTGGCCGGGCACGGTGGCTCACGCCTGTAATCCCAGCACTTTGGGAGGCCGAGGCGGGCGGATCACGAGGTCACGAGGTCAGGAGATCGAGACCATCCTGGCTAACACGGTGAAACCCTGTCTGTACTAAAGTTACAAAAAATTAGCTGGGCGTGGTGGTGGGCACCTGTAGTCCCAGCTACTTGGGAGGCTGAGGCGGGAGAATGGTGTGAATCCAGGAGGTGGAGCTTGCAGTGAGCCAAGATCGCGCCACTGCTCTCCAGCCTGGGTGACAGAGCAAGACTCTGTCTCAAAAAAAAATAAAAAAATGACACTGTTGATGGTGTGGGTAACATATTAAGTCCCTACTGTCTCTGTGTGAATGAAGGTTTCTTTCCTCTCTGTGGCCAGGGCAGTATTGATAGCACAAGCCCCTTTGGCAGGAAGAATACTTCAAAGGAGGCAGTGGATTGCCACAGACTCTTGACTTAATTCACAATTTTGTCTAAGATTATCCACCCCAAAGTAGTTAACATTCCCCATTCAGTAATTTTGCCCCTGCCAAGTGACATACTGAAACAAAAATCTCAAAAAAAGAAAAAACCTGTTTGTCCAAGTGTAAAAAACGTATAAAAGCAGCAAACACCGTATGCAGACTATTAAAAATGTGCCATAATTTTTAACTGTTTTCAAATCTCTAACCACCCCGCCTGCCTCCACCTGCCAAAATACTGGAGGTGCCTCACAGACCCTTTCAAGGCATCTCCTGCCACCTCATTTCTTGTCTGCAAAAACGGATAAGGGATTGTTTGGGTTTATATCTCACGTGGAAGTTCAAGTCATATTTACTTGATTTAAAATTGTCTGCTTTTTCATTTATAGAGGTGGGAATGTTGGCAGGCTTCAAAGAGGGAAACCAGAAATACCAGGCAATATACCTGTATTAGTCTGTTTTCACACTGCTATAAAGAGCTACCTGAGACTGGGTAATTTATGAAAGAACGTGGTTTAATTGACTCACAGTTCCACAAGCTTAACAGGAAGCATAGCTAGGAGGCCTCAGGAAACTTACAATCATGGTGGAAGGCAAAGGGGAAGAAAGCACATCTTACCATGGCGGCAGGAAAGAGAGAGAGTGAGTAGGGAACTGCCACACACTTTTAAACCGTCAGATCTCATCAGATCTTGTGAGAACTCGATCACAAAACAGTATTAGGGGGCTGATGCTAAACCATTCAAAACCATCCCCGTGATGTAATCACCTCCCACCAGGCCCCACTTTCAACAAGTGGGGATTACAATTCAACATGGGATTTGGGTGGGGACACAGAGCCAAACCACATCAATACCTATCAAACAGCTACAAGTTTATACTCCCTGTGGCACATTTTCTAGAGAAACATGGCAAGGCCTGGAAATGTCTTTGGCTGTCAAAGTTATGCAAGCCCCCTGCATAAAGTTAACACAAGTTAATTGACAAATATATATAGCAAAGACATTGCATAACACAGCTTCACGAATATGCCACAAATAAAACAACTAAGCAACATAAATACTTTTGTTTACTTATATTTTACAATACACCCTGACACTTACAATACACCCTGACATTATGGAGAGACAAAGACACAAATATTTTATTGACAGGGTTTCACAGATCATTGATAAACTTACACTCCGTTCTCATCCCATGACATCAGGGTTAAATTCAACTCACTAAACAGTCATGGTAAATTTCAAGTTAAAGAGTAGAGTTTCTAGAAGTGATGTGGGGTAGAGGGGAAGCTCTCCTTATTCCTCACTAATAATACAAGGTACGTCCATATACCAATGCTCACTTGCTGATCCATTAATCTGTAAAAATTTCTTGATTTCTAGCGACTCACTGAAACCCAAGGATCTGGATTAGAAAACACATACAGCATTCTTAAAAGTTAAAAGAAGTTGAGTAGCTATTTGTTTATAGACTAACTCATCCATCTAGAGACTGATCTCTTCCAAATTCTCTGTAATTCTGTTACTGTGTTATTTATGAAGAGCTGTGGCATCGTGTTTCAGAAATTACCAACCAGTCAGCACTGATGGGTATGTATTTTTCTTGCTCACTCAGTGGCAAGAAACATATATAATAAATTCTTAGGAACTTTATCTCTTTCAGTTAGAGTCAAAATAACTGCTGACTCAATGATTTGCCACAAAATTATTCCTGGGTAAAAGGGAGAACCACCTTCTACAGAAAAGAAGTATTTCAATACGTCAGCACTTCCAACAAGAAAGAGAGGTACCAATGAGAACAAAATAAGAAACTACGTTCTATGACTGACAAATTGTTTCTAAATATTTTTCTACTATTTTTAATTTGCTTCCAATGGAAAGATAGCAACAGATTAACTGCTCACATGCCCATTTGATTTTTTTTAAAAATTAAATAAACTTATTTTACTTTTATGGTTGCAGATAGGAATTATTAACCATCTGTCTTTGTATTATTTAAACGTTAAACAAATAAACATTATTTTACAACCAGAAAACAGTTATTCATAGACTTGTACATTTATTCCCCAATAATTTTTCTTTGCTGTTTAAAAAGAGCCTAAAGCTAGCATCATTTAAATTATTTTTAAAATTCATTACCTACAATACTAAGAAAAACAGATGATAATACAGTACGTCGTTGTAAATGAAAAAGGCCTTGAAGAGTTTTTTAATTTACCAGAAGCTTCAATTATCTCCTTTTGAGGAAATAGTTAAGAAGAAAAAATGACAACCTCAATCAACTCACACTGTTAAAAGAAATGAGGGTGGCACCAACAACTACCAGTTGACAGTTCTGCTAATGCTCTTACATAGGCAAGGATCTTCTCACGTGAGAACAGCATATGGATAAATCAAGTAATTTTTATACTTCTCTACTTCTTCAAACACAGAAACGAGTACACCTCTAGAATCAAACACTGTATCATAGAAAATAAATGGAAAGACAGTTTTTTGCCATGTAGGGCGGAGAACAGAGGAAAAATTGGAGTAAACAGGTGGAAAGACAAGTCTTAAGATATCCAAAGAGTATGTTTTGACCCAAATTTATTGAAATTAGAGAAATGCCCTAAAGAACAGAAGTCAGAATAAACCAGCCAAAAGAAAATCTTTATTGAAAACACTCTGATATGCACTCCAACCCAGTTACAGATAATATCATCTTAGTTATTTATAGCCAAAGGCCAGTGTGATACATTGTGTCTAAGATGGCTTCCAATGACCTGCACCTTTTGATATTTATGTCCTTGTACAACCCCCTCCTTTGAATATTGTCTGGACCTGGTAACTCACTTAAAAATGACAGATGTCACAAAAATACTCTGGCTCCTGTCTTGCTTATCCTTTCTTGCCCTCTTGCTTGCTGTAATGGAAGTCATGTGCCAGGTTATAAACTCCCCTGTGGGGAGGACTACATGGCAGGAAATTGACAAAGGCCAATGGCCAGTGAGTAACTACGGTCTTCAGTCTAACAACCACAAGGAACTGAATCCTGCCAAAAATCAGATGAGTCACCTTGGAAGTGGATCCTCCCTCCCAACTGCCATCAGTTGGATCAGCAGCCCCAATGATATCTCAATTGCATCCTTGTGAGAGATCCAGAGCCAGATGACACTGTATCCAAATTCCTGACTCGGGGAAATTGTGAGGTTAATAAATGTTTGTTGTTTTAAGCTACAAAGTTCTGGAATAATTAGTCACACACAAATAGATAACTAACACAGCCTGTTTTCTGAAGCCATTGAATCAAAGTATTTTCTATAATGAGGTTCAAATGTCCCCCTAAATCTTGTACAGCAATTCTACTTCTAAATTCTCTACTGGCTTTAAAAAGCATTATTCCTTTAAGAATTATAGTGTCATAATAATTCACAACCTCCTTCTGTAAAGTCTTTAAACTATCTGTATATAAAAGATTCTGGACTGTTTAGCAACACACAAAAAATATCTTTAAAAAACTCCAATGTGGAAAATGAATTCAGCAGAGATATATATTGTCTCTGGGACAGTTATAGAATGTACAGAATATGTCCATGGGAATCAGTTTAACATTTAAAGATTCCAATCATAAGAAATCTGATATCTCACCCTGTCTCAAAAAAAAAAAAAAATAAAATAAAGGCCGGGCACAGTGGCTCAAGCCTGTAATCCCAGCACTTTGGGAGGCCGAGGTGGGCGGATCACGAGGTCGGGAGTTCGAGACCATCCTGGCCAACATAGTGAAACCCTGTCTCTACTAAAAATACAAAAAAAATTAGCCGGGCGTGGTGGCGGGCCCCTGTAGTCCCAGCTACTCGGGAGGCTGAGCCAGGATAATGGCGTGAACCTGGGAGGCGGAGCTTGCAGTGAGCCGAGATGGTGCCACTGCACTCCAGCCTGGGGGACAGAGCCAGACTCTGTCTCAAAAAAAATAAAAAAATAAAAATAAAAATAAATCTGATATCTCACTAAATGTAGAGATATAGGAAAAATAAACGTGTTTTGATATGCAGAGAATGTAGCTTATTGTTGCTAAAAGAGTAAGACAAAAACACAGTAGGAGGACTTTTTTTTAAAGAATAAATTGAGTTTTTATTAAGGTTTAATACAGATAAGCCAATAAATTATAATATTCAATGGATTTTTGCAAAAGAATGTCCCGGTGTAACCATCATCTACAATGAAATAGAACATTATTACCACCCAGAAGTCCTCCTCACTCCCCAACCATGTCTAGCTTCTTTCATTAAACATTACATTTGTGAGATTCTTTCATATTGCATGTAACAGTAGTTTGTTCATACTCACTGATATATAACATTCCGTTACATGAATAGAGCACAAATTAATTATTCAGTCTGCTACCAATGGACATTTGGGTTGTTTCTAAATTTTGGCATTAAAACTACTTTGACTATAAACATTTTTATATATTTCTTCTTGGGTAACATAAGCATATTTCTAACAGGTACATACCGAGAAGTGAAAATGTTAAGCCACAGGGTATATATTTGTTCAGCTTTAGGAGTTACTCCTAAACAGTTTTCCAAAATAGTTGTACTCATTATACTCCTACCAGCAGTGTATAAGAGCATGAGTTGCTCATGGTTTAAATTTTAGCAATTCTGATGGCAGTTCAGACACACTTTATTGTGGTTTTACAGAGCTGCTCTAATGACTAATAAGGTTAAAAACCTTACTATTTCTTCCCTCTTTCAGGAATTTGAGTCATCAGTTATCTTCTTCATGTCTATAAATATAATCAAAGTGTTCCCATTCTTGAAAAACAAACCAAACAAACAAACCAAACAAAGAAAAAAACAAAAACCAAAAAACTCTCATAGTTCCTGGAAGGCCGATAATATTCTATTTCTTAATTGAGACAGTAGTTATATATCTGTTCAATTTGCATTAATTGTTTAAGCTATTTATAGTTTTATACACTTTTCTGCATATGTGTTAGTTTTTTAAAATTGAAGAATATGCTGGAGGCATCACATTATAAGACTTCAAACTATACTAGAAAGCTACAGTAATCAAAACAGCATGGTACTGGTACAAAAATAGATAAATAGACCAATGGAACAGAATAGAGAACCCAGAAATAAAGCAGCATACCTACAACCAACTGATCTTTAACAAAGTCAGTAAAAATAAGCAATGAGGAAAGAACACCCTATTCAATAAATGGTGTTGAGAAAACTGGCTAACCATATGCAGAAGAATGAAACTGGACCCCAACCTATAACCATACATAAAAACTAACTCAAGGTGAATTAAAGACTTAAATATAAGACCTCAAACTATAAAAATCTAGAAAAACTCTAGGAAATATTCCTCCAGACATCAGCTTTAACAAAGAATTTATGCCCAAGTCCTCAAAAGACACTGCAACAAAAACAAAAATGGATAAGTGTGACCTAATTAAACTAAAGAGCTCCTGCACAGCAAAAGAAACTATCAACAGAGTAAAAAGACAACATATTAAATGGATGAAAATATTCACAAACAATGCATTTGACAAAGGTCTAATACCCAGAATCTATAAGGAACTTAATCCATCAAGAAACAAACAACCACATTAAAAAATGGGCAAAGGACATGAACAGACACTTCTCAAAGACATACAAGTGTCCAAACAAACATAAAAAAATGCTCAACATCACTAGTCATCAGAGAAATGCAAATAAAAACCAAAATCAGATACCATGTTACACCAGTCAGAATGGCTATTACTAAAAAGTCAAAAAATAACAATGTTGACAAGGCTGCGGAGAAAAGGGAACACTTATACACTGTTGATGGGAATGTAAATTAGTTCAGCCACTGTGAAAAGCAGTTTGGAGATGTCTCAAAGAACTAAAATTAGAACCCAGAAATCTCATTACTAGGTATATACCCAAAGAAAATAAATTGTTCTACCAAAAAGACACATACCCTTGTATATTCATTACAGCACTATTCACAATAGCAAAGACAGGGTGTCAATTTAGTTGACCATCAATGGTGGATTGGATAAAGAAAATGTGGTACGTACACACCATGGAATACTACACAGCCATAAAAAGAGTAAATCATGTTCTTTGCAACAACGTGGATGAAATTCGAGGCTATTTTCCTAAACAAATTATTACAGAAACAGAAAACCAAATATTGCAAGTTCTCACTTACGTAGAAACTAAATGTTGGGTACACATAGACATAAAGAGCTCTGCCTCTGTGCCGGATGCAGTGGCTCATGCCTGTAATTCCAGCACTTTGGGAGATTGAGGCGGGTCGATCACCTGAGGCCAAGAGTTTGATACCAGCCTGGCCAACATGGTGAAACCCCATCTCTACCAAAAATACAAAAATCAGCCGGGCATACTGGTGCACGCCTGTAATCCCAGCTACTTGGGAGGCTGAGGCAGAGAATCGCTTGAACCCAGGAGGCGGAGGTTACAGTAAGCCAAGATTGTGCCCCTGGGCAGCAGAGCGAGACTCTGTCTCCAAAAAAAAAATTAATAAATAAAAATAAAAAGAGTTCTACCTCTTTTACAGTGGAGTAACCTTCTAACAGACTGATCCTCTCCTGAATATAAAAAACATACAAACTCTGGCTAAAATATAAGAAACAAGTATCCAAAGGCTCTGGAGAGTACGCAGACTTTGGAGTAGAGTAAAAATTTAGACAAGGGAATTAACACAGTGTGAGATCCTTACCATTTGTGGCTTTGGCTTGAGAATAGTCTATGAGCATAATGTGGTTCAGGGTGGCTGAGTTCCCATAGAATACATGGCAACTTTCTGGCTAATGAAGATGAGGACAGAGCTAGAGGAAGCCACAGACTCTGTAAACTAAGAGGAGTAATTCTAGAAAGAAGAGAAGTAGGGAAAGGGCTCACATACTCTATGTGTAAACTCTTCCCAAGTCTTTGACTGACCTAAACCATGCATGAAATATGTAGAGCAGAATCAAAGCAACTTGTTTTTAAGGCTAGAGGAACTAAACTGAGATTTGAGCTGCAATCAGTTACAGTTTGAAATTTGAGTCTAATCGAGCTAGCTGCCTGTTGAAGCAAAACGCCAACATTCTTCAGAGTAATATAAGAAAATAAATCATATTCTATTACATAAAGGAATATAATAGAATTCAGGGTCTCCACAACATAATAATCACACTATCTATTCAAAAGAATCCAAAAGTGCCCAAAAAATGTAAACCCAAGAAAATGTGAAATTTGATTTATTCAAAAGGGAGAAGACAATCTATGAAGGGCAACCCAGATATTGGAATTACCAGACAAAGATGTTAAAGTATTTATTATGACTACACTCAATGAAGTAAAAATAAATAACGTCCAGATGAATGAAGAGATAAATATCTTAGCACAGACAAAGAAAATATATTTTAGGCTAGGTACAGTGGCTCATGCCTATAATCCTAACACTTCAGAAGACCAAGGCAGGAAAACTGCTTGAGCTCAGGAGTTCAAGACCAGCCTGGGCAACATAGTGAGGCCACATATCTACAAAAACAATTATAAAATTAGCTGGGCACAGTGGTGTGCACTTGTAGTCCTAGCTACTGAGGAAGCTGAGGCAAGAGAATCGCTTGGACCCAGAAGTTTGGGGTTGCAGTGAGCCATGATCACACCACTGTACTACAGCTTGGGTGACAGAGCAGGATCCTGTCTCCTTATATATATATTATATATATAATATATAATTTATATACATATATAATTTATATATAAAATATATAATTTATATACATATATAATTTATATACATATATA